>NC_079454.1:14284329-14446829 GCF_903798145.1 Danio aesculapii
CTTTCTGTGCCTTATGCAGAGTTTAAGAAATTCAAGTAACCTTATACCGTCCTCTTGTGTTCGTTTGTGGTACATGGCCTCTCATTTAAACAACCCTCACACATTTCTTTAGGACGTTTATTGATAAACCGAGGTGCCTGGAGCTCACCTGTTCCACCAGTTTCTTGCGTATCGCGTTGACTTTGGCTTTCATGCTCTCTTTATTGGTGATGACCCTCGGGTCGAAGGGCTTTCCATGCCCGGTCACGAACACGGTGGAGCTGCCTTCATTTACTGCGGTCGGCCCGTTATGAGACTCCGGATGATCTGAAAGGGGAAAAGGAGAGGTGAGAACTGTTGGCGGGATTAGTCACTCCTAATCAGCCTACCAAAAGGCATAATGTATTCGCTATCTCGTTTTTAATAGTTTTTTTTTTTCAGATTTGAATTTTTAAAAAAAATTCAGTAATGGTGAAAAATAGTTTAATTTGAGCAGTAAATTCATCATGTTTTGTCATTTATAGCATACCGTTTAGTTAAATTCCCGTTTTTTATAATTGTATAAAATACAATTTTTAAATTGTAAGTTCATAATTTTGTGAAGTGTATTATAAATTTATAAAATAAAATAAATTAATGTTAAATACAAGACATAGCTCAAATTTTTAGCATTTAGCATAAATGTAAATGTTATTTTTATAAAAGCTGAAATTCATCAATGTCTGATACTGGTTCAACTGGTTTGTAATGCTGATGAAATGTCATCAGTGGTTGAATCAGCGAGAGGACTCGCCGGGCTGCAGTTATTGAAAACACAGTTACAGTCTAATATAATAATAAGCCGGTACCTGGTGCTGTCTCGCTTTGGCTTTGATTAGGTTCGGGGCTCTCGGTGCACACCGCTTGTCCCCGGGTGAGCGCGTGCAGGGGCCGGGCTTCTCCCGGTTTCGGCAAGCAGCGCAGCCCGGAGCCGCAGGGCGCAGTGTAGATCCCGCACGGGTCACTTATCTTCAACGCACAGGCGAGGCAGCAGCCGCAGCCAGGCTCTCGAAGCACCTCCTCACAGCCGGCATCCACCGCCGGACACTCGGCAAGCCGCTCCGGGGAGCACGGGGCGCAGCGGATCGGTTCCTGCCCGACCACTGGAGAAGCCCAGAGCCCCGGCGCGGCGAGGAGTGCGCTGAATGCTGCCACCCAGAAGAAGTTCAGAAGCAGTCTGTTCATCCCAAAGCACGGCTCAGAATAAATAGATAAATAAATAAATGAAGTGAAACGTGGAGTTCTTCACTGTCTTTGCGCTCTCCAAAACAACTAGCTCTCTCCGGGTCGCCTCGCGGTATTTATACGCACACTGGGTCCCGCTGACACGCTCGTGTTTGACGCATTGGCAATATCAATGATTTCTTAAATGATCCCCCTCTGCTCCGATTGGCTGCCGGGGATCCAGTCCGAGGTGTTTCTTTGAGCAAAGCGCGTAGTATGCGTCACTGTTTGTATCGGAACATAATGTGTACAAGCATGAAAAACGTGTATTTACAACATGACAAGTACCTCATTTGAAACAACAATAATAAGGTGTCTTTTGCATAGATTCATCCCAGCAATGTAGGGTAGGCATTTGGAGGAATATGAAATTATTCACTTGATAATAAATGTAAACAATCAAACTTAAACATGCTTTTTATGTACAATAGGTTAACAGTCTGAACTAGTTGTTTTATTTCCTATGAAATATACTTCTACTGTGCATATAGGCTAAATATTTGATATTGTTAGATACATATTTTACTATTGTGGGAACCTAAACATGTAGGCTATTAAATAATATAATGTGCAACATGAAACATTAATTAGCTATGACTACAATATTTTAATTTACAAAATTTCTAGTCAAATTAAATATTGTTACTGTATTGGTATTCAATAATGCAAAAGATTTAGCAGAGAATTAAGATTGAAAGTTCATGGGCTTAGCACAGGCATTAGGCTACTAATGAATTCGAACTCTGCTGAACTATATTCCGCAATTTCATTCTGGATCACTTATTCGCCACAACAACAGTAACAAAAAGAACTAAAAGTAGGCCTGTTTGTGGCTTCCTCCGAATCAAATTTTCCATGAGGTTTTTCATAGGTTCAAGCACATCCCATTCAGGTTCATGTTATGAGTTTACTGAAGCCAGCTAATGCAATTTGTGATTTATTTCCGAACGCGGCACACAAAGCTCCTCATTCATCAAGTCCCCCCTCGAAAACTGTTATACAAGCATTTTACGAAGCCAAATTGTCGCGTCCTGGTCCTTTGGTCTGGCATTGATTTGACGCGTTGTTTTGGCGCCCGTAATGAGGTGAGACACAACGTGCGCGCTCTGTGGCACCGCGTGCACTCGCCCTGTGGTACGTGACCTTACTCAGGTCAGGACGGCACCCCGTCTTGGAAAGCTCGAGCTACCACTATTGTCACAGCCCCTCTCTTGGAATAATAATAGACGCGCGGGAAAAACGACATGTCCACCGACACGTCTCCTCCTCTCCACGCGCGTCGCGAGGCCTTTTGTCGTGCCGTGGCCGCGCGCGGAGTTTATGAATGGGCCACAGGATGTGACACTCCGCTGGGGAAGGGCGCTTTAATAATGTGTCAACCGCTGGGCTTTCGAATGTCTCCGAGGGGAGTTTTCTGGGACCACATGATCCACGCAATTGTCTTACAGTGTTGCATCATTTTTTTTTCTTCAGCGCGTGGAGAGTTTCTCTGCGTGTCACGTGATCAAGTTGTCCGTTCACGCGCGTGTGGGAACGCTAGTATCTGCTGACGGAGATAAAGCAACACGCGCGTCATACCGGTAACTGTAGCCTCTCTGTTCCCCCTGTCAAAACCTCTAGGCAAGAATACCATGAACACCTTGCATCTGAAGATTTATCCTTTACCGTTAACCTTGTCAGACAGTGTAGACAAATGTGACAGTTACAGTTTATACAATAAATTAAAATGTGTAGCCTATGTCTTTCAACACTAATAAATGTTTTGGTAAAACCCATGCTCATGTTACCCAAAACTGCTTCTTTTTTTTTTATAAAACCTAAACCCTTTTTTTCTTGTAAACATGCAGACGTTTTTCATGCTGGCGGTTTCTGTAATGTCTGCAGTGATAAAACTGTACTTCTCAACGGTCAGGCACTGATTTGGAACTGTTTTATCACTGACAGACATAAGAACTTTAAGCTGCAGAAGAACGTTAGAGCATATTTATCTATTAGAGCGACCAATATTGCTCATTATGCAATGCATTTTGATACTGTCAAAGCTTGAAAAATATCCAAACGTATAGGTAATTACTTTACATCTATTTAAAGCACTATTAAATATATATTTTAAGTATAAACATGAATACTTAAAGAGGAACATGCACTCAAAAAATGTTTGCTGTTTGTTCAAGCTCAAACACTCAAATATCAAGTATGCCATAAAATATTTCAGATTCTCAATTAACATGTTTTCTTGTTTTTTTTTAACAATAAAACCAAAATCAAGTGTGATCGTGCACCAGGATTATGATTGATTTTAACCCAACAATGCTGTATAGTGTAAAGCATTATTTAAAACAGTCAAAATATTGTCAAACGTTTGGTAAAGCAGGCAGATAAAGAGTTTAAGCACTATTAAATATATATTTCACGTATAAACATGAATACTTAAACAGGAACATGGTGGCGTACTTAATGTGCAAAATCAATAAATCCATCACAAAAATCAATTATGCAGCTTTATTGTAGTAAAAGTGTAGGGGGGTTGCTTGGTGATTTCCAAAAATATTATATATGTTATTAAACTATAAGAATTACCATATTTTATCTATAACCAACAGAAGATAACTATAGTATTTAATAGTTACATAAAAACAACATGCAATCACACATTATTTTTTTGGTCTGTTTGTTGAATTTAAGTTGCGTTGCATGCTACATGCCATTGCATCTACATTCTCATTAGATTATAAGTAGACTGCTATGGTTGGGGTTGGGTTTAGGGTTGGGGTTAGGGTTAGTGTAAGTTGACATGCACTTGTAAAGTTTCTTACAGTCAGTTAAATGTCTGTTTAAGGAGCAGTATCAACAGATATTAAGCAGACAATCTACTAATACTCAAATGGACCATCAAAATAAAGTGTTACCCAACATGCAAATAAAAAGCTCTCGACCTTTCAATTCTTTTTCCATTAGATTGCTACTCCTGGGGTTATTACGCTAGATTAATAACAGGGCAGTAGTGTTAGTTGCAGCAGATTGTTTTTGTATAATGTTAAACTTTGACACCTTTACGGCACTCACATACATTAAAAATAAAGGCCACGACTGAACATAGAGGACGATTTCCAAGTAGTGGTCTCCAAAATTAAACCAAGAATAGTCTTGTATTGTAAGCATTGCCTACCATTCTCATTAAGTATGGTTAATATTAAATTAAACAAATGAATAACGACTACAAAAACGTATATGGTTGTTAGACTGTTGCACTTTTCTTGTGTTGCCAAAAAGCATGTTTATATAGTTCCTATTGATGTGTGTACACTGTTGTGTGCAATGTTTGTAAGTTAATAACCACCTGCGAGGATAGTGGGGTCACTAGAATTGTTATTTTGCTGAAAAGTTTGGTAACCCTGGTTTAGCAGACACTTTTATCCAACGCAACTTAGGTGTGAATATAAAATACCCACTTGAATTATCAGAGAGTTGCAGATAAATGCTATGGCAGGTCAAAGCTAGTTATTTTAATTATATTTTTTATTCAACTAGTAAACCGTCATTACTAGTTGCGTACTCAAAGTTTGCGGCTGTTACACTTAAAAGCATACTTGTAAAAAAAAATTGTGGTATTGTAATATTATATACTTAAAAGTGTTCTACTAGTACATTGATATTAGTATGCCTACCACATGAAGTAACCTTTAAACTATATTTCTACACTATTTGTGTAATACGCTGTAAAAAAATCCTAGTTGCCTTAAATTTTAAGATGGCTTAAAACAGCTTGTGTAACTTATAAAATTAAGTTATATCATGATTAACTTAGTTTAATAAGTTACAATGAATTAAAAACATATGTTGTCAGGACTAATTGAACAAATATATTTCTTATAGAGTAGTTGCATACTCAAAGTTTACTGCTGTTACACTTGAAAGCATACCTTGTAAAAACAATAGTGGTATTGTAATAGTATATACTTAAAAGTGTACTACTGCTACATGCCTACTACACGAATTAACTTTTAAAAAGAATTATTTTTTTTCAACTATTTGTGTACTACACTGTAATTTTTTTAAGCTAAATTAAATTAAGTTAATTGATCATCATTTTTTACAGTGTAGACGCATATCCAAAGTTTACTACTGTTGCACTTGAAAGCATACCTTGTAAAAAAAAAAGTGGTATTGTAATAGTATATACTTACTACTAGTACATTGATATTAGTATGCCTACTACATGAAGTAACCTTTAAACTATATTGTGTACTACACTGTAAAAAAATCCTGGTTGCCTTAAATTTTAAGCTGAATCAAATTAACCCTATGAGCCCATTAAATTTATATTATGTTAGACTGACTTTAAACAGATTGACTTATAAAAATTAAGTTAGAAGATGATTAACTTAGTTTAATAAGTTGCAATGAACTAAAAACATGCTGTCAGGACTAATTGATCATATAATTTTTACAGTGTAGTTGCATACTCAAAGTTTACCGCTGTTACACTTGAAAGCATACATTGTAAAAAAAAAGTGGTATTCACATAATATATACAGCTTGAGGAACTCATAAAATTAGGTTAGAACATCATTAACTTAGTTTAATAAGTTACAATGAAATAAAAACATATGCTGTCAGGACTAATTGATCATAATTTTTTACAGTGTACTTGTTTTAATAAGTACTCAGTTTACTTATTTAACTTTTATTAATTTAGTATGAGGCCATTTGAGAATTATCAACGTTCACATCATTCATGGAAATGATCTGTTCGATGTTAACCGATAGGTCACCACAGTTTAACTCTGTATATGTTTGATGTTATTCACCAAATCAGTAAGAAAAATAAATTTCAGTTCCACTTGAAAGAGCTGGGGTTATGTTTACAGTGCATGTGATTCAAACAAGCATGCACTTGTGCATGTCACTTAATAGCAAGCAGTGTTTCTGCCTTAGTAGGACAGGTGGTAGTTTTACTGTCCAGGCGGAAACCATGTGCATCTACGTTTCCATTAACAGCAGGACTCCGGTGTTTGTGTTTTTAGCTCAAAAAGAGACGAAAACAAACCAGTCGGACATTTAGGTTTTTTAAAAAATGTAACCCTCTTGAGGCAATAAAATCATGAAAACATCACACTCGTGTCCTCAAATAACCATCTGCACTCCACCCCCGACAATCCCACCTTTATTAACAACCCACCCAAGATGACCTTGCTTTTCTGTATAAAGGAATGCGGAAATGTGTTAAGCCTTTTTAGAGTCTGAGATCAGACTGAATATTCTTTTGATCTCTGATTTCCCCAGACAGGCTTAATGAAGTAAATTCGATTTTAAAGAGAGACATTTAGACATCTTTTTTTCTCAGGGATCTGTTATCAATGAACTGTTTTCAACTTTGACATCAAAGAGATAGAAAAAAACAAAAAAGAGTCTCCAAAACAGTGTCATTTAGGGTCAGGGACAGACCCACTTTGAAAAAGACAGAAACAACACACACGCCCACAATGACATCAGCAGAACCAACATAAGCAGGCGGATATTAAAGGTCATGCGCGTGGAAAAAACTCCCATGTTTAACTTCAAAAGAGCCATCAAAGACAAAGGAAAACATACAAACTGAAGATGTACTGATTAAATAACAAAAGTGTGAATCAGTCACATAGTACACAGGTTTTTATCAGCTAGTATAGTATTTTGATTAGCTAGCAGTATTTTTTTATTCAGCTAGTCCTCTAAACTTAGTTAGCTGCTTTCTGTTTGTTGTTTTTGGCTATACTCACTCAGTTTGATATCTAGTTTTTATTAAAGTTCCTATATTTCTGTAAAATAAATTCTAATGTAAATTTTTTTCTAAACTTTGCGCTGACCTTCACTCTGGGGCTGAGGATTGAAGTGTGTTCTCCTCATTTTTCTTTTTTTAAACATTCTAACTCAACATCATTTACCAAAAAAATTTGTCTTCTTCATTACACCTTTGCACAAAACTCCTAGACTTAAAAGAAGGTCGTAACATTCATTCATTCATTTCATTCATTTTCTTTTCGGCTTAGTCCCTTTAATAATCTGTTGCCAGTCACCACAGCGGAATGAACGGCCAACTTATCCAGCATATGTTTTATGCAGCGGATACCCTTTCAGCTGCAACCCATCACTGGGAAACACCCATACACTCATTCACATACCTACACTACGGACAATTTAGCCTACCCAATTCACCTATACCACAATTCTTTGTACTTGTGGGGGAAACCGGAGCACCTGGAGAAAACAAATGCGAACAAAGGGAGAACATGCAAACTCCACACAGAAACACCAACTGAACCAGTCGAGGCTCGAACCAGCGACCTTCTTGCTGTGAGGTGACAGCACTACCTACTGCGTCACTGCGTCGCCCCACACATAAATTATCTAAAATGAAATATTATTCTATATGTAAAAATGCAGATCATTTACTATGATGGTTGGGTTTAGGGATAGAGGGATAGAAAATACAATATAGAAAAAATCATAATGCCTGTAAACATAGGTGTGCAAATGTGTACAGTATGTGTGTGTGTGTGTGTGTGTGTGCGTGTGTCAAAGAGCAAGAGAGCATCTAAGCATCTTTCTCTGTTAAATTAAGCTTTAGAGATGCTAAATTTCTCAACAGTAAAGAATTAGAATACACTTCCCCATTATATTGAGAATTCACTTACTCTTTACTTTGACTTCCATTCATATGTATGCTAATGTGGGACATGTAAACTTGAGCGAATTCTGACCTGCGAATTAGTGAGATCACTGGAAAAAGAATGCATCACAGCATGAGCTTTTAAGTTTAAATTGTATTTATGTATTTTTTACATATCAACTCATGACACATGCACGCTGTGTAGTTGGTAAATGTAAAGTTGCAGACATATTTTAATGCCCTTAGACATGCACTCATTGTCTTCAGTTGTTTTTGTTTCGTCTTCTCTGTTTCTTTTCCAGCTGGCTCTGAAACAATGGCCTAATTTAGTGTTAACACCTCGAGGATAAACTAAATTAATTCAAATTAAAGTGACAGTCCATCTGTCTCAAATTTTTCACCTTTGTGTCTTTCAAAATCTGTAAAACCTTTGTTTATCTTCTGAACACAAATTAAGATCATTTAAATGAAATCCAAGAGCTCTCAGAACTTCCATAAACAGTTAGAGTCATGAGTAGGTCCAAACGAAAACTGCGCCCGCAGAAATCCACATATTTCCGACGATTTTTTAGTCTGTCATTGAGTCGATTTATTTATTTGTGGAAATGTGTGTAACCTGTAAAAAAATCCTGGTTGCCTTAAATTTTTAAGCTGAATCAGATTACCCTTATGAACCCGTTAAACTTATATTATCTTAAACTGACTTAAAACAGCTTACATAACTTATAAAATTAAGTTAGAACATGATTAACTTAGATTAATAAGTTACAATGACCTGAATACATATGCTGTCAGGACTAATTGATCATTTAATTTTTACAGTGTACTTATTTTTTAAATTAATTTCAGTAATATAATTGAATTATATGCAATTCTGCAACCCAGGCTCATTCTGAATACACCACTATATACATTTCTGAAGAGTGCCAAATACATCCCTGGAGGTATGTTTTTTTGCAGTTTTTGTTTTTGCGAATCCATCAGAGGCCGCTGTGTATGCTTCTTGAGATCTCAAATTTCTCTTGCAAGCGCCATTCGCATCTGCTGTTCTCACGTTAATCCACTAGAGGCCGCTGTTGACTGAACGACTGACTGACTAAACCCAACCAATGGTATTTTCAAAAGCACTGACCGACCTGCCCCGCCCCCCCTTTTACTAAACCGAACTGACAGTGTTAAAAAGCAATCCAGAAAAAAGGCCCTCGCCTGATTTTTACCACGTTTTCAGATATTACCACATTCTAACCCTGTTATTGACTTGTTTATTTTTTTCTTTGGCTTTTATTATTGTCTTACCTGCTTTCTGGAACTGTTCTTCACCAGACTTGAATCCCATTGTTGTGGTGAACTCCTCTCTGCATCTCAAGCCTACTGATGTACATGGCGAGCTAACGGGACAAACTGGTAAAAGCAGAAAACCTGTCCCTATGGTATGATATGGTAAAAATAAAATAAACATGCCTTATTCAATAATTATAATTAAAAATATTTTACTTCGTTTCCTATTTTCGGGGTCAGTTCTTGACACGCATCCACAAAAGCATCATGAAGTATGTCGGGCATGTTGTTTACAAGGCACATCCAATGTACATAAAACAGCTTTTGTAAAAATGTTAATGAATTTTTTTTTAAAGCACTTGAAGTATAAATGAGACATTTTATGATTATTTATTAAGAACTATTGCCAATGAGGGTTTGTTCCTTTCTTTCAGGGATATCTGCCAATCAGTGTGGATGATGTTGGCATTATGTAGCTGCAGCAGAGTTAATGGTCACATAGTGTTTACGTCTGTGATTAGTCAAACTTTTTGCCATCCCATTCATAAAGATTTGCATGTAAACTATCCTAACTTTGTTTTAAGATTATTTCTAAAAGTGCATAAATGTGATTTAGAAAAAGCAAATGTGTGCACAAAAAAAATGTGTATTTACGTCTCTCTTTCAAATGTTACATTCATTCATTCATTTTCTTTTTGGCTTAGTCCCTTTATTAATCAGGGGTTGCCACAGCAGAATAAACCACCAACTTATCCAGCATATGTTTTACGCAGCAGATGCCCTTCCAGCTGCAACCCATCACTGGGAAATATCCATACACATACACTATGGACAATTTAGCTTACCCAATTCACCTGTAGCGCATGTCTTTAGACTTGTGGGGGAAAGCAGAACACCAGGAGGAAACCCATGCGAACATAGGGAGAGCACGCAAACTCCACACAGAAACACCAACTGAGCCAGCCAAAATTCAAACCAGCGACCTTCTTGCTGTGAGGCGATTGTGCTACCCACTGCGTCACCGTGACAACCTCAAAACTTACATGTATAAATAAATAAACGAATATTGTCTGTTAACACTTAAACATTTAACCAGTGTTAAATGCCACGACAAGAAACCAAAATGTACATCCCTATAATAATAATAATAATAATAGGGGTGACGCAGTGGCTCAGTCGTAGCACTGTGGCTTCACAGCAAGAAGATCGCTGGTTTAAATCCCGGCTGGGTCAGTTGGCATTTCTGTGTGCAGTTTGCATATTCTTCCCGTGTTTGCGTGGGTTTTATCCAGGTGCTCCGGTTTCCCCCATAGTCCAAAGACATGCGCTATGTAGGCCGCGGGTCGAACCCGCCCCTTGAAGCAATTTGTTCCGGCCCTCCAATTAGTGTGACCATGGCATCAAAAATAAATTTAGTTCAGTCAAAAAACGGCCGCAATAGGTATGAAGAGACGTGCATCTGTTCAACCCAGCATGAGCTGCAGTTGAAGGCTGCGCAGAGCGTGAGTCACCTGACATTAAGCGAGTAGCACGAGCAGCTGAAAACATTTGAATATGTTTGTAGAAAAGGCGTTTTGTACAATGCACTGATATCGGGGATGCAACGATTAGCCGATTTCACTATTAACTGCGCTTTAATTCGTCATGGTTAATTATCGCAAAGGTTTCTCAACACCGCGTTTCTGTTGCACGGAACAAAACTGCTTAAACTAAACAAAGTTAAGCCACCTGTGTGCAAGTTTAAAGTTACCACGGCTAATACGCACGCATACTGGATTAACTATAGCGGCGAGCCGTTCCAATATCATGTCTTTTCCACGTGCAAGTTTGTTATTTCTAATGAAAGAATATTTGCCAATATGCGTGCGCAATCGGAGCAACGCGCTCGCGGCTTTCCGGGTGTATGCAATATAAAGCATCTCAAGCTGTAGCAGTGAGAGTTGTGCGTGGTTTTCAGTGCAGTGTAAACAAAAGATATTTTAGATGAATTATTATTAAAATGATTATGTATGTATGAACACAGATGATAACAACAGTTAATCTAAATACTTACCTAAAGCTTAAATTTTCATTAGACATGATAACCATAAAACCATGATTATTCTTCAGACTAAAATCATAAAACCAAAATCTACAATTGTTGCATGCCTAATTGTTATGCAGTTCAAAACATTTGAATGTGTCTGAAAGTAGAAGAAGCCTACTTAAGCAATGCACTGCTTTTGTTGTGCTTTGAAATACAACATTTGAATGAATGATTGTAAAAAAAAAAAGCCTGTTGTATAATGCACTAATATTATGTAGTTTTAAAATACAATATTTTAACATTTTAATGTAGAAAAATACAATGTGGGTGTCTTAAGGAGCAAAAATACAGCATATGGGCTCTTACATGCAGTTGTGTCTTCACTCATATTTCAAGTCATATCTCTCCGGCCCTACGTTTGGGATGCTTTTCATGAACTGGCTACCATGACAAAATAATTTAGCCCTGCTGTAGGTGAATTGAATAAACTAAATTGGCCGTAGTGTATGTGTGTGTATGCATGTTTCCCATTACTTGGTTGCAGCTGGAAAGGTATCTTCTGTGTTAAACATATGCTGGATAAGTTGGCGATTCATTCCGCTGTGCTGACCCCTGATTAAAAAAGGGACTAAGCCGAAGGAAAATTAATGAATGAATATTGATAATAATAATATCATCATTACTAGAAATAGTTGCTGCCTATGATATAATTTATTAATAATTTGACATAAAGAAAAGTGTGTACGTCTGCACAGACCTTGACTTTCCCACCAAATTTATAAAAGTTAAATAAGAACATACTTGTGGCTTAAAGTGTATGCATACCTGTGCTTTATAAATGGGGCACTTCATATTGTAATAAAATCCTAATGGGTCCTATAGAATACACCACCTACGCTAAACCTTACCCTAAAAACGATTTGCTGGTGTTAACAAAAGAAAACATGTTATGACACATAGCAGGTGCCTTTTATAAATCATGTTAAAAATGTATGATAATCATTTCATTTCTTTTCAGCTTAGTCCCTTTATTAATCAGGGGTCGCCACAGCAAAATGAACCGCCAACTTATCCAGCAAATGTTTTATGGAGCGGATGCCCTTCCAGCCGCAACCCATCACTGGTAAACATCCATACACACTCATTCACACACATACATTACGGATATTTTAGCTTACCCAATTCACCTATACCAGATGTTTTTGGACTTGTGGGGGAAACCGGGAGGAAACCCATATAAACACAGTGTACAGTATGATAATCATTGCATGATTTTTCCAATAGGATCTATGTTGTGTTTGTCTCTTTAGTTGCAATGGATAAAAAAACAGTCAATGATTATCAGACATTTTGACATTGATTGGGTTATGGGTGTTTCCTAGTGATGTGTTGCAGCTGGTAGGGCATCTGCTGTGTAAAACATGTGCTGGATAAGTTGGCGGTTCATTCCGCTATGGCGACCCCTGGTGAATAAAGGGATTAAGCTGAAGGAAAATGAATGAATGAATAATAAATTCAGTATGAGCACTAGTTAGTTTATATCTTTGAATAATTCCAGGTCAGAATAAGTATGTTGGTTTATTTTTACATAAATATATTTGTTAAACTGAATGAGGATGGATTATAATACTGTACCCATTATAGTCTATATTTTATCTACACATACATTTATTTGTTGTTACTGTAATTTAGATATTGATAATATAAACTGAGATTTAAACCAAATGAAAAAGTGCTCATATTCTCAAAAAACTGCGCCTCCATTCGTTTTAGACATGAATGTTGTGCTACTTCTCCTACAGAGGTCAAGTAAGTTACTGTAACATGAGAGGAAACTCTCAGAATTTTTCCCATTCCTGCTTCTGGAAAACATGATTACTGAATGTTCTTTAGGGTTAGCCGTGGATAAGGATGATAATCTAGTGATTAATACATCCTAAATCCTTTTAGATGTCTGTTTGACACAAATGAACACGTTTATGGAGAGATCAAGCCCTTCAGTCACAAACTGAACATACCATTTAAAATTTAATTTGAGATAAAAGGAATATGTAGGCACACACACGCACACACACACACACACACACACACACACACACACACACACACACACACACACACTTTTATATTTTTACACACACATGTTGGTTTTGTGAATTTTAAGGATATAGGTTTTCATTGTATTCATACTTTACAAACTTCATTCATTCATTTTCTTTTAGGCTTAGTCCTTTATTAATCAGGGGTCGCCACAGCAGAATGAACCACCAACTATTCCGGCATATGTTTTACACAGATACCCTTCCGGCCACAATTTAGTACTGGGAAACACCCATACACACTCATTCACGCACATACACTATGGCCAATTGAGTTTATTCAATTCACCTAAAGCGCATGTCTTTAGACTGGGGGAAACGGGAGCACCTGGAGAAAACCCATACAGACATGCAAACAGAAATGCCAACTGGCCCCGAACCAGCGACCTTCAACAATTAAGCCATAGCAATACCTGATATCAGCCAGAATTCGACCAAATGAACCTGAACTGATCCTATTTTGGGCCACAGTTTGCTTTTATTTTGGCCCAGATCTGGCCTACACCTTCCCAGCATGCATTGCAGTATGAATACTTTATATAGCTTATTGATGCTACAGTTTTCATTTTTTGCTTTTGATTCTGCTGTTTATGTTGACATTTTTTATTTTGTCACTTTTAGTATCCTGTTTGTGATGTTTGTGAGTTTTGTTCATTTTGTTAATTGTCACCGTTGTTGAGGTTCATACGCTTATTATTGATGTCTCTGTGAGCATAAGTTTTTTAGCTTATAAACCTTTATAATTCTGTGGCATGGGCAAGCATGTTATTACCTTACTTCCAATAATGGATTAAACATTGGCTAACATCAGTGAATTATATTATTTAATTACAGGTTGTGACTCACTTAATTGTATTGTTTTTTTTTTTACTTGACTTTACTTGCTTTTTCAAGCAAAGTTCTTAAAAGTTACAACAGCCGAAAATAAAATTTATATTAAAGAGCCCATATTATACATGAAATAGGGTCATATTTAGGTTGTAAGGGTCTCGAACAACAGTCTAATATGCATGCAAGGTCAAAAAAACACTTTCATGGTCTTATAATATGCATTTATTTTTACCTAATTATCCCAGCGACTCCTATATGAATCGTTCAGCGATTCATTTGTACCCAAACCCCTCCTCTGCGCGAAGCTAATCTGCGCTGATTGGACCGATGACAGCCTGCTGCGATTGGTCGAAACTGACAGCCTTCAGCGCGAGACAGAGAGAAATGCCCAGCAGCTAATCAACAATACAAAAGTAGTCACAGTGCATACACGCTTTATAGTGTAAGGTGTGGATTTTGGCTGCCAGTGGGTGAATGTAAATACAGACGATGGAGTTTAAAAAACAGATGACTAACTATTTTATTGAGCAAAAACTCCAAGAACTGGCGAGGAGATCTCTTAGCCCGTCACAGTCTACCTGCTCTTTTCACACAGACACACAAACACACACACACACACATATACACATACACACACGCACACACACACACACATACACACACACACAAACACCTCCTCCTCCTCCTCCTCCTCCTCAGAAGACACAACACCAGGGCCGGCGCGTCCATAGAGGCGACCTATCTGGCCGCCTAGGGCGACAGAATAGAGAAGGCGGCAGAAAAGAGAGGGCGCGACAGCTCCCTCGCCACCCGCGTCCTCAGCAGTTATATCCGCGCCTAGGGCGGCAGAATAGAGAGGGCGACGTCCGCGACACCTCCCTCACCACCCGCGTCCTCAATTATATCCGCGACACCCCCCGTCCTAAGTTTGCTAACGGGTCACTTTCGTTTTAACTTTCGGGTTGAGGGTGGCGTGATCGTCCTAAGCCTAGAGCAACAGTTCAGCTTGCTGAACCGGCCCTGCACAACACACACACACATTACCCTCACCGTTTGCCTAGAGCGCCAGTTCAGTTTGCTGGGAGCAATTTAGACACTTCACCTCGAACCTGAGCTGAAATATTTTGAAACTTGACCATTGCATGTGTGTAGGAACAGCTGACGATCCGTAAACAAAGCGGCACGTGTCGCGTTTTCAACGTGGCTTTACACGCGAAATGAGAATATATAGAGTTAACCTGATACAGTACACGCGGTTACAAGTAACAAAACACAACTAAATACATAATTTGCAAGCTAGAGTAAACGAGGCAACAATTTTAATCACACGTACTTACACTTGTGAAATGGTAGAAACTGATTCATGATGCACTGATCCATGTTACTGATCCTTCCTTTTACAAATCGATGAATTCTTCTTTGTAAGCATGTAGTTTCCAGAAGCACTCGAACTGCTCAAGGCTGGGCTATATTGCTGAGGTTTCATCTTTGGGTAGACTGTCAATAATATCCATCTGCACAGCGTGAATTCATTCGACTGGTGTCTGTGTCTGTGTGTGGCTTTTTTTTTCTGTGTTAGTGGGCGGAGCCACAGGTTTCAAATGTCCCGGGTTTGCGCGCGCAACTACTTGTGTTTCATAGTCGCAACATCACGAAACACCTAATGACTCGTTATCGTTTGAAGCACTATGAGTCGACTCCTTTATAGATGAATCAATAGTTTTAAACACTGTGCACTTACAGATTTAAGCCTTAACTGGATATTTCACTTCACTTAGAGCTGTGTTACACACTACATAGAAGGGCATTTTCAAAAACCCATAATATGGGCTCTTTAAGAGGTTCAGGGCTATGAGCCCAACTAAAGCAAACACTTTTCTCCATGATGGTGACTTTAGTCTATGTGGTCCACATATGTTTTGGGATAACCAGGCCACATTTGCCATATCTTCTCTGGGCCGCTTTAGACTCATAGCCACATTAGCCAGAGCTTACTGTGCCAAATATTTGCCAAAAGTGTCCCAGATTTGTTTTAGGATAACTGGGCCACATTTGCCATATCGTCTCTGAGTCCCTATAGGCTCAAATCCACATTAGTCATAGCTTACTGTGTCGAATATTTGCCAAAAGTGGCCCACATATGTTTTAAGATAACTGGGCCACATTTTCCATATCTTCTCTGGGCCACTAAAGGCTCACAGCCGCAATAGCTAGAGCTTACTGTGCCAAATTTTTGCCAAAAGTGGCACACATATATCTTAAGATAACTGGGCCACATTTGCACTTACACGTGCGAGCCACTTTAGGTTTAGACCCAGATTACCCTTAAATGACTTTGCCACATTTTTGCCAACTGTGGCCCACATTTGGTCCAAATTTATCATTTTCCACATGGGCCACATTAGGCTCACATTCAGATTACATTTTGCCATATATGCCAAATCTTTGCCTTAAATGGCCCATATATAAATTTGAATCATTGGTCCCCCTTTGTCATTGTACAGGAGGGCCACTTCAGGCTTACATTCATTTTGTGTGTGCCGAAGGAAGACCACCAGTGACACATAACTGCCTAAAGTGGCCCACATTCGCATGCTATCTAGGGAGTTTTTCCTAATACCATAGTTTCTTTGTTGCAGATCCTTATCTAGAGAAAGACTACTTATATAGAGAAAAACCCCATACGTTTTTGTGCAAATTATATTGTTTTACACGCACATACATTTAAAAAAATCCAATATTAGTTTTGGTAAAAACATGCACTTGTTTGCCATATTAATTAAAATATATATGTAAACGACACATATAGGACCTCTATATGTTTCCTTTACAAATATTATTAAGAATATGTTATATAAAATCAGTAAGCTAACATGTATTTTAATCTCATATATAAATTCAGTTCAATCCGTCCATCATGGAGAACTGTAGGTGTGAGTAGGTCACCGGCGGGTGGTCAGGCTGGCCCACAGGATCAATTATACGGGGACTGGTTTGTCACTGTGGTCTTTCAGAAATCAGTCTCATGCACTCCATTCGTCCATGACACGACAGCATCAGCTCAGGATACGGTCTGGTCTAGGATTATGGATACCTTGGCATCATTTCTCCACAGGTCTTGGATCCCTTCAATGGCCCTGCATAGCCTCTAGGGGCCTCAGGATGAGTATCCCCAGGTGGAAATAGCAAATAAAGGAAACAATTAGCGTAGCTGCAGTTCATAGTGTATTTAAACGAGATGCAAAAATGGAGTGTTATAAATGAAAATAGCAGTTATATAAACAAACATGTTAAGCATATGAGTTTCTAACAAAATATCTGGTGCACTGCAGGTGGTTGTCAAGCCAGCTCACCTGCATGGAGCACATTTATGCATCATACCATTATGCGATGCAATGAGTATATGCTTTACTAAAATGATAGGTCTTTAATCTAGTTTTGAACTGACAGAGTGTGTCTGAGCCTCGGACATTATCATACAGGAATAGTTTAAATTTATCGATTATTTATTAAGAAATGTATCTGTATATGTATTCGTCAAATTGTGAAAGTAGACTTTAAAAAAAAAGAAAATCAAAATCCTACATAATAATAATAGCAATAATAATAATAACAATGATGATGATGATAATAATAATAATTATTATTATTATTAAGTAGGATTTTTTTTTCATTTTTTAATAAATAGCCTACTGTAAATAAGGCCTACAACCATTAACAATTTATATGATTTATTCAGAAAAGCTAGTTAATGTTTTTATGACTTCAAGGCTGGATTACTGTAATGCTCTGTTTGCTGGCTGCTCAGCATCCTGTATTAATAAACTTCAGCTTGTACAAAATGCAGCTGCCAGAGTTCTTACTAGGTCTAGAAAATATGATCATATCAGCCCAATTTTATCCTCCTTACACTGGCTGCCTGTTAAGTTTCGTATTGACTATAAAATGTAGCTTCTTACCTATAGCTTTAAATAATCTAGCTCCTGTCTATTCTACCAACCTCCTGTCTCGCTACAATCCAACCTGTTCTTTATGATCTCAAAACTCAGGGCTTCTGGTAATACCTAGGGGTGTAGATTTAGGGTGGCTGGAGGTGACGCGTCCCCACCAATATCCACCGACCATAGAAATGTCCACACCAATAATTAAATCCACTTTTTAAACAAATCACACTGTCAACATTAACCTAGACCATAGAGACCTAGACACGCAGAAAGGGTTAAATCACGTTCTCTCCTTGAGTCCTTCCGCCCCCAAAACGCATATGGACATTTTGATTGGCTTTGCCTTTCCCTGCTATTATTTGAGAGGCTGTGGCTGCCTTCAGATACAAGCAGCGCCAAACACCTTGGATTTTTTTTTCCCTGTGCTAGCGTATAGGTGACACACAAGTAAGGATGGCGGCAGCAAAAAAGGTGGACATAAGGTACTTTTTTCAACGAAACTGTAAGTCACATACTGTAAACGCAAGTTCGCAAGTAGCATGTCCAATTTCAGTTAAAACAATTTGTCAGGAAAAAATACAGCCTGTGTATAGGCATAATATTGATTACATGTTTCATTTGCACTATGGCTAAAATAAACGAAAGTCTTCATTAAACTCTCTCCTTATCAGTTAATAAACTTTACATTAGTAAAGTAAACATTACACTATTGGCCCATTTCCACTGAGTGGTACGGTGTGGTACGGTTCGGCTTGGTACGCTTTTATGGCCATTTCCACTGTCAAAAGTCGTATCGAACCAAACCGTACCGTACTACTTTTTCGGCACCCTTTCGAAAGGGTACCAAACACAAGAAGGGTTACCAAAAGGCGGAGATAGATGTGCAGCTGAACGCTATTGGTTAACAGAGATATGTCATTCGCTTATGCAACAAGCCAGAATGAAAACAAAAACCCACCATGTTTGAAATACACAGCGAGTGATTACAGTGGAATGATATGTACATATAATAATGAGCCATGGTCGACCCGGGCTCAAACAAACCTTGTCATCGCCTTGATGAACAGCCACAATGCCAAAATAATGAACAGATTTTACCCTGTGCTCCGTAGTTTTTACGAGCCAGTCTGAAGCACGAGTGGTTTCACTTTCTTGCTTGCGCTCGCCACGCGTCTAACGTTATATCTGAATTAACAAACTTCTTGAGCTGATGATAATAACATGCGCTTGATTATAAACCTGCTTTTGAAACCTGATTCTGTCAGATACTGACAAACGCCAAAGTGAAGCGCGAGAAAAAAGGAGAAACCGGAAAAAAAGGAGTATATTATTTTTTTCAGCAAACGTGACTATTATCTAACTATTATCTTTACCTTTTGGACTATTATGAACTCAGAAAGACAGAATTGCTCTCTAACAGTGGCTACATGTGCTGCTGAAAATTACAGACACAAATGAGTGGCCTGCACTGACTGTGGGCTATATTTCCTGTTGTTTTTGAACCTAAATAAGCACTAAATGTGTGCTGTGTGTAGTTTATCTGCAATTGGTAACATATCGGAGACTGTAAGGGTCTGTATGTGTTCATATATGTTCATTTATTTATTTATGTTATATAATTGCAGACGTTACAGTAGGCTATTTCGCATTGATTCGTCATTGGTTCATCATTGATCTGCAGTTATAATCAACTCATGTTCATAGAAAAGTTAGTAATAAACATTTATACAGAAGTATTTATGTGTATAAAACATCTGTTTTGTGTGAAGTGCTTCTCATATGATATGTGAGCGACCCGTACAGCTTTACTGTAACGTTAGACATTTTCTCGAGTGAAAATGTTGTCGACTGAAACTTTTTTGTCATACACCACGCCCACCAAAAGGGTACCCTTGGTAGTGGAAACGCAAGCCTGATAAAGGTGACCCGTACCAACCCGAACCGTACCGTACTGTACCAGTCAGTGGAAACGAGCCATATCAGGCCTGTAGCCAGCTTATTGAAAGGGGTGGCTATTTTTTTCTGAAAAACTTAACCTTTTTGCAGTTATTTGCCTGATTTTCTATTTAATTATGAGGTATAAATATTGCATTTTAGTGACATTTTAAGAACTATTTTTTTGCTGGATTAGCTTGTCGGATGGTTATCATAACCCTGATTTTTGATGTACCAAAACTATTTTGTCAAATTGTTTACCATACTATTATATGTGAGCATTTAATATAATAATAACAAACTGGCTAGTACATTCAACTGTCCTTAGTCAGAATTTGGCCATTTGAATAATGAGGAAAATTCAATAATAATAATAATCCAACTTTTGGTCTTTCGAACCACCTGAACCCCCTTTGCCTACAGGCCTAAAGCTTAATTTGCATGAAGAGAGGATTAATTATTAATATACTTTAATAGCAGTTAAATGAATAATAACAGTATATATACATACGTCAAAATAGTGTGAACGCGAAACGTAGATTTGCAAGTGAAAAACAGCGCTTGAGACTCGTAGCGGCAGATTTGAGCCGTTGCAGTAACATATTTGTGTTCCTGCTTAGAACAAAATAAATCAAACTCAGCTCTCTTTGCGTGGATACACATTCTAATCTACAGATGTGCAAGGTTTGTCTGTGACTTCATATTTCTGGATGCAGGTGTGTGAATGTGTTTTGCACCATATCCAACGCCTTCGTATGCTTTCACCCACTGGAGGGGGTGAGCGGGTCTACGACCAGCGCCTCCATGGCTGCAGGACCTGATGGCTGCCCGCCCTTACCGGACTATATCCACACCCCCTGTTCCCATCCCCTGTGGCAATGTTATGTCTTGTCGGTGTGTTTTTGTGCTAGATTGCTGGGGCTTTTTGTTATCCCTGATCTCACATTTCTCTAACTTAAGAGCAAGGTGAGAGGGACTTTTTTTTTGGCCTCTTTTTCCTGATTGTATTTTATTTCCTGTTCCACCTCCTGTGACCTGTCTTCCCTGGAGTTGTGATGTCTGTGCACGGTCGGGGGGTTCCATTTACCTGCATTTCGTTGCCTTGTACTTGTACATGTGTGATGACAATAAATTGAATCTAATCTAATCTAATCTAATATTCACTGCAACAATAGTAGCAAAGTGCATGAGCGGATGAGTTTCTGGTTAATTCTTTAACTACGGGCACTTTCAAGTTCTTTGATCATATATACATATATATATATATTTCTTTGTCAAACTAACAATAAAACTTACTTTTAAAAAATGTACTACCTTTCTATTATATTTTTTTCATATTATTTAACCTCCTTTTAGGTGTCAAAATCACTGTTTTTGCCTTGTCGCTCACCCAGAGTTTTAAACATCAACCATGAAAATAACATTTTAAAAGATTGTTTATCTGAGAACTATATATGTATCTTAATTAAGCACTAGTGAAATAAGTTTAATATTTTATAGTTACTAATGTGAGACTATTATCAATATTATTTTTTATACAAAATATAGCTGTTGCACAGTATCAGTGTCATTTCCACTAGAAATTTCGCTTTAAAAAGTTTGTGTGAAAGAGTATTTTGGTGGTTTCTATAAAATGGAATTCTATAAAGATGGAGGGAATTTAATTTTTCCTCAACAACACATGAAGAAAAATCAAGGTAAATATTGCTTGATAGGGAAATACATTTATTATACGTCATTTCCAAATATGCTGTACCTTCAAAGGTGTTTTTAAAAACCAAACAAAATTATGGTAAATAAGAGTATTTTGTATACATGAAAGGCTATTATCAATTTAAAGCTAATCAGTGAAGCTATCTCTAACTTTTTACCAATAAACTGTAGAAATGTCATTTGCCCACTGTGGTGAAAAAGACAGCATGTGGTGGAAATGACGTTTCAAAACACAATTAATATGGATTGCCGAAGTATAGGGGTTAGACAATGACGCTGAAACACTGGCCAATTTAGTGTTGGAGGTTTCATGTCTAAATTTGAGCAGCTGGTGGCCAATCTTTATTGATTTCACATACCACCAGAAAGAGTGTGAAGGTCTGATTTGCAGAGTAAAGCTGCAGAATTCTTTGCTACCTGGGTATATTTGTAACGACGGAACTTGCAACCTTATTTGGCTAACAATGGTTTTCTGAAATGCACCCCTGCACAGGGGTGTACATTTGTACAGTCTATATGATTTATAAGCCTAGTGAAAAATGTGGACAAGGGCAATGTCCCCACAAGTCATCTTTTCCCTGTAATACCTGTGTTATACAAGTCTGTGTCCTGACACACACACATACACACACACTCATCAGACGCGCCACCTTTCACCCACATTGTCCACCAAGAGATCAATGAAAAGTTTGGTGGTTATGAACACATGTCTGTGGATCAGAAATATCATAGGTTATTGTGGGTGTGAGCACACATGTTTGTTGTTTAAAGAAGCGGTGCCAGAACTCCTGTCACAGCATGCATTTCCATCAATTCTCATGTGAGCCTTTATTCCTCAAATGTACACACACATATAGGATGACTCTTAACTCGCTGGACCTGGAGAATTTCCTTCGTCTTTACAGCATTAAATGCTATACAAGACATGTAAATCTGGAAACCGTTCTGGTTTTCAAGTGAATAGGCAAAAGCTTGACTCTTAAGCATTTGGATGTTTATTGTTTGTGGTAGCATGTGCATAATGCATAGAAGTCTAAATGATTGTTTGTGTGTGTGAGTGTGTGCAATATCGTGTGTGGGAAAAGTTTCTTGTATGCACTCTCATGCGCAGGCTTCCATTGTGTGTGGCTTCCTTTGGCTCGTCTCTCCAGCCTGCATGGAAACAGCCAAACGAGAGGTGTTTATTTGGCCAACGGTAAAGTCTAGGCATATCTAACACTCATTTATATACATACACACACACATAGACACACGCACACTCATCTCTGTCAATACACGCTGGACAAACCCACATTTCTAGGATTCAACAAGTGTTATTGTGTCTTCAGCAGCAGAGATTAAGAGATTTTTTGCAGATGTTGCAATGCTAGCTTGACTTTTGGCTTCTTTGTCGTAGGTTGCAGATCACTAATTGAAACTGACAGAATTGAAGTTCCCTGCAGTACAACACACTGACTTTAAGACGTCAGAGTCCTGCCACTCCTGTGAGATGCAGGTTTCATGACGTAATCTGCAGAAGTTCGTTGCCATTAAAAAGTTTAAGGCCAGGAAAGGTTTTTGTAATGCTTATGGGAGAAATCCATTAGTTTCATCATATATGTCATTTATTTGATAAAAAAATTGAGTATTCAAACCTTTTAGGAAAAAATATTGTTTATTTTAAATAATCTGATTTGTTCCTCAGATAGCATACAGATATGGGCCAATTATGGCAGTTGTGGCCCACCTGTACAATGGCAAAAGGGGGCCAAAGATTCCAAAGATTGATGGCAAATAACTGGCACAGTAAGCTCTGGTTAATGTGGCTGTGAGCCTAAATTGGCCTAGAGAAAATATGGGAAATGTGGCCCAATTATCTTAAAACATTTGTGGGCAACTTTTGGCAAATATTTGGCACAGTAAGCTCTGGCTAATGTGGCTGTGAGCCTAAAGTGGCCCAGAGAAAATATGGCAAATGTGGCCCAGTTATCTTTAGGCATATGTGGGCCACTTTTGGCAAATATTTGGCACAGTAAGCTCTGGCTAATGTGGCTGTGAGCCTAAAGTGGCCCAGAGAAAATATGGCAAATGTGGTCCAGTTAGCTTAAGACATATGTGGGCCAATTTTGGCAAATATTTGGCACAGTAAGCTCTGGTTAATGTGGCTGTGAGCCTAAAGTGGCCCAGAGAAGATATGGCAAATGTGGCCCAATTATCTTAAGACATATGTGGGCCACTTTTGGCAAATATTTGGCACAGTAAGCTCTGGCTAATGTGGCTGTGAGCCTAAAGTGGCCCAGATGTGATATTACAAATGTGGCCCAGTTATCTTAAGACATATGTGGGCCACTTTTGGCAAATATTTAGCACAGTAAGCTTTGGCTAATGGGGCTGTGAGCCAAAAGTGGCCCAGAGAAAATGTGGCCCAGTTATCCTAAAACATATGTGGGCCACTTTTGGCAAATATTCTGCACAGTAAGTGGCCCAAGTGCCATCATTCCATGTGGTAAGTGTTTGGTGTGGGCGGAATTTAAGCCATGTGAATTTTGCTATCTGGATCCTCAAGTCTGATTTGAGAGGTTTTTTTAGCTATGGATTAATCTATTAAAGTTCATACGCAAGTGTTATGGCGGTTGACCAAAACCATTGGAAAAAAAATTGCAAACATTAATGCATTCATGTAAGCACTGGAAGAACAGAATTTTATAAATACTTGAATGGTCACACAGTGGTTAGCACTGTTGCCTCACAGCAAGAAGGTTACTGGTTTGAGTCCTGGCTGGGTCAGTTGGTATTTCTGTGTGGAGTTTGCATGTTCTCCCCATGTTTGTGTGGATTTCCTTCAGGTGCTACAGATGAATTTAATTAACTAAATTGGCCGTAGTGTATGTGTGTGAATGAATGTGAATGGATGTTTCCCAGTACTGGGTTTTAACTGCAAGGTCATCCGCAGTGTAAAGCATATGCTGGATAAGTTGGCGGTTCATTCCGCTGTGGTGACCCCTGAAAAATAAAGGGAATAATTTGAAGAAAAATTAATGAATGAATGGTCATAGTGGTCATTCTGACAGTTTAAATAAAGGACTGTATTGAATGATAATTTTGTCATGCTCTGTCTTTTTTGTCTTATTTACATTTGAAGCTTATGTAGAAATTGTAGAATTAAGCTTTGGATGTTTGCAGTCATATTTTATGAAGTTATTATACCCTAAAATCATGATCTTTTTTGTAATACAACCTATAATTGAGTTACTAGACCACTTGAATGAAGGTGCATACCTCATTTTGTTTTGCAAGAGGGAGAGCAAATTTTTGTTATGACATGTCTAAAGTAAAGGTTTTTTTTGCCATCGGAAAGTTATGTTTTTGATAACAGAAAGTTGCTAGGCAACAGAGGCACATACTTTTTAAAGGCACAGGAAAAAGTAGCAGACACTGAGATGTGCGGTCAGTTTGACTGGTATGGCCATTCAAGGTAGAAATACTCATAGTAATTTTAATAAAATAATGTTAAAATGAAATATACACACATTTAGGAAAAAGTCAGGATATTATCGTTTTAGTGTTTTTCTTTAACAAAGTTATTGAATTATACATTTAAAAATGGTCAAAATGACTGCCTTGTTAGACTCAAAAATATTTTGCTGCTTGCTCAAACTACTTATTAAAAATGAGCTGAAACAACACAAATATCCATTAATATATCAATTCTTGATATTTTATGGGGGGTAATAAATAGTTTTATGTTCAATTCACTTAAATTTATTATGTTAACTTGTCAATCTATTTGTGTTGGGACAACATGAATGAATTGTGTGGAACCCAACATTTTTTTACAATGTAGTTCTAGTGGTAATGAAAGGGATTTAATTTTTTTTTTCTTAGGGGAGAACAAAGTTGTTTTTTACTTTAAATATGCCGTTTATGTATGAAGGAAGCATCTGTTTGTAAACGTGTTTTAATGATTTTGGAAATGTGAACACCAGGGCAACAGCTGCAGTTCATTGCTTACGAACCCTCATGATATCTAATGTACTTAAACATTATACACAATTCTTTTAAGTATATTTAATAGCCAGGGCATCAACCAAAATCAGCCTTCCCTTGTTTTGGAATCACCTGCTGGAACTGATATATATAGCCATTGTTCAACTGCATGTCTCAGCTCAGCCAGCTATACTGTACTTTGACTTGTTTTGCTTTTCCCAACCCAGGCTCATTCTGATTATGTACCCCTATGTACATTTCTGGAGAGACCAAAATACATCCCAGGAGGTAGGTTTTTGCAGTTTTTGTTTTTGCAAATCCACTAGAGGCCGCTGTCTGTGTATGCTTTTTCAGATCTTGAATTTCTCTCACTAGTGCCATTCGTGCCTGCTGTTCTCATGTAAATCCACTAGAGGCCGCTGTCGACTGACTTGCTTACTGACTGACCAACCGACCAATCAGCATCACCCTCACCCTTCCATAAACCCAACCAATAGCATTTTAAAAAGCACAGATTGACCCGTACACCACCTTCCCTAAACCCAACTGCAGTGTTTTCAAAAGCAATCCCGAAAAAGAAAAGCCCTCTGATTTTTACCACATTCTCACCCAGTTATTTACTTGTTTATTTTATTTTTTGGTTTCAGCTTTTGTCTTACCCCCCTTCTGGAACCGTTCTTCACCAGACTTGAACCCAGTTGTCCCAGGCAACTCCTCTCTATGTCTCAAGTCCACCGACATACATGTCGAGCTACTGGACAAACTGGTAACAGTGGGAAAGCTGTTCATATGGAGGTAAGCCATCAGCTGTTGAGCCAGAAAAGAAACGGCATCATACCGCCCCATAGCGTTCATTTTAAAGATGAAATGCAGCCATACGTAGCTCTGGCTACATATTTCGCAATCTCCAGAAATCTATATAGGGCTACTGCTTTAACATCAGTGGAAGTATAGACATGTCTGAACATTTTCTACTGACCATCTGTATTCAAGTTTATTCTGTATTTAAGTTTTGAGTAAAAGATGATTAAAATGATCCTATAGTGGCTGGTTTTTGACTTTAATTTAGGGGAATCAATCTCAGTTTCAAGAGGGCGGTCACACTTTAGATCCAACCCTGCTACAACACATTAACTGTGGGGTTTAAACAAGCCTGGAGGACTCAGTTTGTTTGATCAGGTATGTTTAATTAGGGTTAAACACTGATCACTGATCTTTTTTTATTTTAAATCAATTAAATTTGATGTCTCATTTCGTAAATCCAGTGACACACACAGAATGATACTATTCTCTTTGACCAATTAGTATCTGCATTGTTTGCATGTCATTTTAATATCCATTTACAGAATTTAACATCCCTTAACTGAGGTGGTACTAAAACATACCCGGTAACCCATGACAAGAGTGAATCTGTATCAGTAGCAGTGTTTTTTATAGAGAGGGATAGAAATAATGTTGTAAGCTAGTTAATTGCATTCATCTTTGTTGTCATGGGAGTATACTGCAAGAAATATATACTACAAGAAATGTTGCTTTCCACAGAGGTAACTATCAGCCCTTTCCATTCGGAAGGGCTCATCCCTATGCCCTAATCCCTTCAAAAGGTTTACCCTCCGGATTGATAGCTTCAAAGGGATTAGGGCGTAGGGATAAACCCCTCCAAATGAAGCACGGTGTTTGACACTGAACAAACCTCCCTGCACAAAGGATCATAGAGCCCTAAGTGTACATCAGCTGTACCTTTTGAAATCCTTAATTCCAAATGGCCCTTCTTAGTGGCCGGCTTTGAAAAACACTTCAGTATGGTGGCCATGATAGTTTTCACTCTGAATATCTTGTTTGGAATGCATTATATATGTCACAAATATGACACTCACTTGAACAATGAATTAATATGCAGGTAATTAGTCTCTCTCTTTCTTCCTCGCTCTCTCTTTTTTCTCTCTCTCTCTTATTTATTTATAGTACAAAAAGCGATTAACTTTAACGAATCAGCTCAACATTCCTTCATTACTACATCTGAAGTGACGTATTTGTAATAGCAACAGAGACTTTTGCTTAGCTGACTAACTAGTTCCTCACACAAAGGAGTTTTTAAAATATTCATTGGTTGTTTTTTTATTTATTTACACATGGTTGATAGAATTGTTATGTACATTCAATATCACATTTTTAGCCTTGCTAATATCAGAACTGCTGTGATTGTCTATGATTCTGTGTCTTGTACCTATAGTATGACCAAAACATTGCAGTGCTATATTTAGCCATACTGCATGGCTGCTTGTGCATTATTATTATGGTGGCTTGAAAAGCCAGCATACTGTTATCTATCTTAAACTTCTTCTTCTTCTTCTTCTTCTTCTTCTTCTTCTTCTTCTTCTTCTTCTTATTCTTCTGAGACTAATTTCTAAGTGTATCTCCTCCTAGGCCTTTCAAGCTACATACTTCAAACTTTCGTCAAACCTTCAAACTGCTCTGACTCGGGTTGCTATATCTTTTCTAACTGATCCGACCTTGGGTTTTCCGAAAAACGACCCAGAAAAAACCTTAAACCATAACATTGGGTCAAACTTTGTGAGCTCATAACTCTGCATCAGACTGTCCTACAGACTTCTAACTGGACTCATTTAACTCAGTCTAGCCAGCAGCCAATAACTGATGACTTTTTAACTTACTAGCCACTCCCTAGCAACCACTTACAGCACCCTAGCAACTGTCCCATAGACTTCCATTGTAAAAGACTCCAATTTACTTAACATTGGATCAACCTTTGTGAGCTCATAACTCTGCATCAGACTGTCCTACAGACTAGAGTCTGGCCTCATTCAACTCAGTCTAGCCAGCAGCCAATCACTGATTACCTTTAAACTTACTAGCCACTCCCTAGCAACCAATTTCAGCACCCTAGCAACTATCCCAGAGACTGTGACTAGCTATTCTAACACACGCTAACAGTTTTAACATCCTACTGACATGCTAATCTTGCTAGAAAGGTGCTAGCAACACGATAGTGACATGCTAGTCATGCTAGTAACATGCTAATTCATGCTAGAATCATGCTAACAACATGCTAATTCATGCTAGAAACAAGCTGACTCATGCTAGAATCATGCTAGTAACATGCTAGTTACATGCTAATTAATGCTAGAATCATGCTAGTTAAATGCTAATTCATGCTAGAAACATGCTAATTCATGCTAGAATCATGCTAACAACATGCTAATTCATGCTAGAAACATGCTAATAACATGCTAATTCATGCTAGAAACATGCTAGTAACATGCTAGAATCATGTTAGTAACATGCTAATTCATGCTAGAATCATGCTAATAACATGCTAATTCATGCTAGAATCATGCTAGTAACATGCTAATTCATGCTAGAATCATGCTAGTAACATGCTAATTCATGCTAGAAACATGCTAGTAACATGCTAATTCATAATAGAAACATGCTAGTAACATGCTAATTCATGCTAGAAACATGCTAGTAACATGCTAATTCATGCTAGAAACATGCTAGTAACATGCTAATCCATGCTAGAATCATGCTAGTAACATGCTAATTCATGCTAGAATCATGCTAGTAAAATGCTAATTCATGCTAGAATCATGCTAGTAACATGCTAATTCATGCTAGAATCATGCTAGTAACATGCTAATTCATGTTAGAAACATGCTAGTAACATGCTAATTCATGCTAGAATCATGCTAGTAACATGCTAATTCATGCTAGAAACATGCTAATTCATGCTAGAATCATGCTAATAACATGCTAATTCATGCTAGAAACATGCTAGTAACATGCTAATTAATGCTAGAAACATGCTAGTAACATGCTTATTCATGCTAGAATCATGCTAGTAACATGCTAATTCATGCTAGAAACATGCTAGTAACATGCTAATTCATGCTAGTAACATGCTAATTCATGCTAGAATCATGCTAATAACATGCTAATTCATGCTAGAAACATGCTAGTAACATGCTAATTCATGCTAGAATCATGCTAGTTACATGCTAATCCATGCTAGAATCATGCTAGTAACATGCTAATTCATGCTAGAATCATGCTAGTAACAGGCTAATTCATGCTAGAATCATGCTAGTAACATGCTAATTCATGCTAGAATCATGCTAATAACATGCTAATTCATGCTAGAATCATGCTAGTAACATGCTAATTCATGTTAGAATCATGCTAATAACATGCTAATTCATGCTAGAAACATGCTAGTAACATGCTAATTCATGCTAGAATCATGCTAGTTACATGCTAATCCATGCTAGAATCATGCTATTAACATGCTAATTCATGCTAGAATCATGCTAGTAACAGGCTAATTCATGCTAGAATCATGCTAGTAACATGCTAATTCATGCTAGAATCATGCTAGTAACATGCTAATTCATGCTGGAATCATGCTAATAACATGCTAATTCATGCTAGAAACATGCTAATTCATGCTAGAATCATGCTAGTAACATGCTAATTCATGCTAGAAACATGCTAATTCATGCTAGAATCATGCTAGTAACATGCTAATTCATGCTAGAATCATGCTAGTAACATGCTAATTCACGCTAGAATCATGCTAATTCATGCTAGAAACATGCTAATTCATGCTAGAAACATGCTAGTAACATGCTAATTCATGCTAGAAATATGCTAGTAACATGCTAATTCATGCTAGAATCATGCTAACAACATGCTAATTCATGCTAGAATCATGCTAGTAACATGCTAATTCATGCTAGTAACATGCTAATTCATGCTAGAATCATGCTAACAACATGCTAATTCATGCTAGAATCATGCTAGTAACATGCTAATTCATGCTAGTAACATGCTAATTCATGCTAGAATCATGCTAGTAACATGCTAATTCATGCTAGAATCATGCTACTAACATGCTAATTCATGCTAGAATCATGCTAATAACATGCTAATTCATGCTAGAAATATGCTAGTAACATGCTAATTCACGTTAGAATCATGCTAGTAACATGCTAATTTATGCTAGTATCATGCTAACAACATGCTAATTCATGCTAGAATCATGCTAGTAACATGCTAATTCATGCTAGAATCATTCTAACAACATGCTAATTTATGCTAGTAACATGCTAATTCATGCTAGAATCATGCTAGTTTATGTTAGCAACTGCCTAGCAACCACTCAGAATACTTTAGCAACAACCTGGCAACACCTTAGCAACCATTCAGAACTCCCTATCAACCAAGAAACTTGCCAATCTATACTAGAAACATGCTAACATATATGTACTTATCTATGCCGACTGTTTCAAACTTCATAAAAACTGCTTCAGTTATTTTCACTTTAAAACGACTTCAAACTTTTAGACTCGGCTTTTCAAGCCACCATAAAGTTTGTCCTCAAACTGTAATATCTAGTTAATTGATAATGCTTATACTCATGGTTTTGTAAATATCAAAAGTATAGACTTCAAAACTTGCAGTTTATAAAAGTGCTTGCTTTTTCAGGCCATTGTCATGCAAATGAATGGTCAATAAAAAGTAAACAGGGTCATGTGAATAAACTCATAGAACTGTTGAACATGACGTGTTACTAATCTGTGGGGTTTATGTGGGATTTTGCAGGTGAAGTTTATTTTCTGCCTTTTTCCACTGTTTTTCAGGCACGTGCAAAGATGGCAGATTGGGGGTGGAGGGTGCTCGAGTACCTGCCCTTTTGCCCCAGGATGCTTAAATTAACCTTTTTCCAAGGCGAAAAAATTTTATGCTGTCAAATCTTATTACAGTATTTGTAAAAATAATTAGTAATAAAGAAAATGACGCACATGATAACATTTCTCCTGATGATTATGTCGTCCATGACATCATGAATAACGCTAGCTCAATTTGATCAATTCGATTAGATGTCCTCACCACAGTTACAGTCTCAGTAAGTGTTTGTTTACTTATTATTGAACTCATTTAGAACTAATCGAAGATCGCATGCACCACTGTTGTATTGCTGTATATTGAACCTGTATTTGCAACAATGGGTGCTTCTCAATATTCTTCCTCGTTTCCTCGCACTTTCATCCTACAACCGAGAAATTGATCAATCGATCAACAAAGTCATCTTAGAACGTCTCTATTCTCTAATTGAACTCCGAGGAGGAGAGGATAGAAGAGAAAGGAGGCTTCCTGAGCAGTCATGAGTGAGGATACACAGCTGGATCATCTGCAGAAGTGTGTTATTGACGAAACGTGATGCATGTTGTAAATGGGCTTTATGCAAAGAAGTGTATAAACGACAAACATCTGATGATAGTGTTGCAGGCCCTGCCTCCGGAGACCCAGCAGACAGATGACTGTAAAACAGGATAATACAATCAAAACCACGGAGTCACGTCTGCTTTTTTGCAGCTCCTCTGGTGATCTCTCATTTATTGTACAGCATCAGAAAATAACAATAAATTTGCTTTTAAATCGTTCACAATTCACAATAAACTGTCTGTCGCTCACATTTTGTCACTTTAGAACAGATAGAATCAATCATATAATCACTGTAGTGTCCACAACATCAAAATCAATCACACTCTGTCTCATCTTCTCATTTTTCACCTTTTAGTTGTCTTTAAAATACTCAGTAAACATCTTAATCAGTATTAACAATTATCAATTACAAATATATTATTTATAGATGTACATATATAGCTGTAAAACTAGTATAAACTCAGCAATACTCTCAATCTCAGCCAATGTAAACTGAACTATACCATTTTCTCTCATATGGAGGCATTTTCAGAGAAACCCCTTAGCTGCAGCAGCTCACTGTGCTTCTCTTCGCGCCAAACGGGAGTGTGAATGCAAACATAACACATAATCAGCACTCAAACATACTCTTAAATAACTTCATACACCTGTACATATACCACACATCTAAATAATACATTCACTGTAATAGTATCTTTAGTTTGTCCATATTTACCTGTAAATCAGGATAATAGAATCAAAACCACAGAGTTACGTCTGCTTATTTGCAGCTCCTCTGGCGATCTGAGGGAGCGTGCAGTTCACCGTGGTAGATTCCCCGGAGCGAGTGTTAAAATAAAAGTCTTCTCCTTGAAAACGCAAATATCCACTATTTTGCAAACAAATACTGCACAAACATATTTTACAACTATTAAACCCACTGAATGTAAACAAAATAACACAATTGTATATACACTTTGTGTGTATCACACTCTCCATGACAAAATAAGAAAAGCTCCAGTGATCAAATCCTAATTACCCATGGCTCAACATTTTACCAATTCTAATAAACAGATATTGTGACCCCATAAGGTGTATGAATTGTAGGTAAGTATAAGTGAGGGTAAGGAATTAGTGTGTTGTAATTGTGCAAACCCCAGTTGGGTAGGTGTGGAGTAGTGTAAGCAGTGACTGTGTTTAGTGTGGGGGTGTAGGGCTGAATTAGAGGCTGCCCCGACTTTTCATATGTGTATATTTGCTTTGGTCTCTGCTACCTAGATGATCTCCTCACACTAGTCTCTTCTTCTGGCCTTATCCACTCAGCTCTGTTTGCACTCACTGTCTGTATTTGCACTCACTGTCTGGCCTCACTGTCTGTATTTGCTTTCTCTTTTTCCTCAGTATCGACTAGATGTACTGCCTCAAGGTAAGTAGTTGGACTGTTGCATGCCCTTTGCATTTCACTGTCTTGAATCTGTCCTGAATTTTCTCTCCTTGGCATAACACAAGGGTTTTCTCTTATAGGAGCTTGCTCGGGGGGTTGGGGACTTTCTGATGCCAGCTGATGGACTGGAGCCCTTAACCCATATCCTCCTGCACTTTCCTCCTCATCAGAATCTACCGGGTCACTGTCTCTGTCATCCATATCGTTGATGATTGTATGTCTCACTGTCTTTTTCTTCCTATCAGGTCTCGATGATCCAGATGTTGTTGCTGGAGGTTCAACAGGTAAGTCATTCACTAGTAGCAACAGGTTTCGGTGTAATGTCCTGGTCTTTTTTCCATCACCGTTCTCAGGGTAGATTACATACACAGGGTTGTTTGATACTTGCTTTTTCACAACATTCACAGCTTTTTCCCAGTAGGATTGTATCTTCTCTGGGCCTCCTCGCTCAAGATTTCGGACCAGTACCCGGTCTCCTTCCCTCAGTACGACTCCTCTGACCTTCTGATCATACCGACTTTTCCCCCTTTTGCTTGGACGACTATTGATTCATGTCGGGTACAATTATATGCGTGTACAATCTGGGGTTTTTCTATCTCTCCTTTTCCCTGCCTGTCAATGTCCTCAGCATCTGCAAGAGGGTCCAGTTGAATCTTTCAACCGGGTTTTCTTGGGGGTGGTACGGTGATGTGCGAGAGTGTCCAATGCCAGCCAGATGTCTGAGGGTTCTGAACAAGAGCTCTTGTATATAGCCTTGTACCTCGCTGAACAGGGGTTTTGGGACAGCAGAGTATGCCCTCTGACCTGGGATATTGTCCTGAAGAGTTATCGACATCTGTAGGGATGGAATGCATCCAATGTCATCATCCCCTTTACTGAAGACACTAAACTCCTCATTTAGCATTTTCTGTACTAGTTCACGTTGGTTGTCACTCAGGTGTCCCAAGTCTACAGGAGGATGCCACAAGCCTGTGCTTTTCTCTGCCTCTTGTGTCAGTGTAGTGTAGACCCTCACAGTCTGCCTTACTCCACTTGATTGTTCAGGCTCCACAATACATTTTATCCTTTGCCATGTTCCAAGGAGTGTGCCCTGTGGTAGCATTATGTCACATCCTGTGTAATTTCCAATGGGTACTGATATATGCGACTTATCATTGTTGGGTACCGTCAGTAGCCCCTCTCCAACATCCAAACATTCAGGTGGGTACTCTTCATGTGTGGCTCAAACAAGACTACAGAGTAATGCGGCATCATACAAAAGTGACCTGCCCTGTTGGTACAATGACTGCCCTGTGGCTGACTTTCAGACAACCATATTCCTCTTCTTCTGTATTCTGGATAACTTCAATTAGGGTTTTTGCTTTCTCTGTTGTGACATCAATGGCTCCAGCTACTAGTGTGGTGAGTGTTTGCATGAGCTTTTCAGGTTTACCTTGAATGAGTTCTTCAATTACATTGAATCCCAGGGTGGTCTTTCAATCTGCATTTTGCTCACAAGAAAAGGCACATTGATGGAAAGGTTGGGGTCCTCATTTCCTAGCAGGTTGACTGTTATGACTGTCCATCCGTCAAAAAGGATAGGCTCTCCATAAACTGCACATATCTCCAGATCGTTTCCACATCCCAACAGGTCTCGCAGTGGCCTCACCTGTATATCAGGTAGGTATTTCTCTTTCCACACATGATCCACCATGCTCACCTGTGCCCCTGTGTCGAGCAGTGCCTTCACATTATGTCTATTCAAGTTACACTGAGTTAATGCTTTGCTTCCTATCAAGTCTGTTGTTTTGCCCTTTTGTCTCTGATTGTTATATCTGTGATTGATGGCTTTTCTCTCTTCAGGTACATTAAGGGTTATAGAAGTTGGGTCAGTTTGGGACATTCACGCTGTGGTCACTGGTTGACGCCCTGCAGTGGCCGGTTTCCGTTTACCTGCCATTGAGATTGTCTCAAGCACCAAGCTGCTCAATGCCCCTCCTCACCACAGATGAAACAATGTGGACAATCTTGCCTCCCCTCTTCTGTACACTGTGCACAACAACGTGAGCGGCCCACTCTGCGCGAAACTGGATGACTGGCTGAGCATTGGTAACCCCTCTTCATACGTGCTGTCATAGACTGTTGCAGTGCATCAAATACAGTGATGAGAGCATCAATTATTGCAGTCAGTTGTTTAATTGTGTCGTTCTCGGTCTTTCTTGCAGCACCTTTTGTCCTGCCACCCTCGTCACTGGCGGGGTCAGTGTGAACTTGTGCACTATTTGCCATCGACTGTTTCCCTTAATTTGATGGGCCTAACCGTCGCAGTCTTTCATTTTCGTCACTCGTGATTTTCATGACATGTCTGAGTATAGTATCATCAGTCACATTAGTCAGCAAACAATAGTTTCAGTTCGCTGTGGATGTCTTTGCATTTGTGACTTATACATCTTGCACTGTGGCTGCACAAGACTTGCGGTCGAAATCGGCTTGTCTTGCTGCAAACAGTATTTTTTTGTTTCAGTCCCATCACACGGTATAAGAACTGTTGAGGCATTTCATGGTCACTTTGTTTAGTGCACATTAGTTCCTGGAATAGTTCTGTGCTGTTTCGATCTCCCAGATGTGACTGTAAGAACCCTTTCAACTCACTCACCATCATGTCATCTTTATTTATCAGCATATCTTTGAAAATGCCAGGCTTGATGATCCTTAGCACCCCTCTGATAATTTTAGTATCAATAAAGTTCTCCCTCAAACCAGCATCCATCTGTCTATACACATTGTTGTATGTAATGCTCATGAGTGGTCCCCAATCTGGCCTTTGTGTATTTTGAACTCTCGGGGCTGGATACATGGAAGATCCACCATAGGAAATGCACTGCTATGAGCTTCCCACTGAGGTTGTTTACTGTGATATGGGGGTGTAATGTTTTTACTTTGGGTTGTACTATTGATTGGGTCAGTGTGCATGGTAAGTGTCACATTTTGATGAATTCTCCTGCCCAGTTCTTCATATTCTGCTAGTATTCTCTTCACGGCCATATTTGTTTCGGATTCAGGCCCACTAACACCCCCTGAGTTTATGTTTTGATGGGGTGATGATGGAAGTATGTGTTGTCAGTCAGTGTCTGTCCATCAGTGTTAGGTGGGTGTGAGATATGTGTAAGATGAGTGTTCGAGAGTCTTGGCAATGTGAAACAGCTCATCAGCAGATAGAGTGATTAGATCTTTGCGGATTTCCCACACCAATCGCTTCCTCGTACGCTCTGTCATGACATTGTCCTTCTTTGTCTTTGCATATGCTTGTTACCACCAGGATGTAGACAGTCTGTCCAAACCATTGCATGTCTCGTTGTCATCGTTGATGTAGTAGCCGCTGACCTCTAGATCCAGCGCCACCTGGACCCATGGTCCAGAAATTAGTAGATCAGCCTCCTCGTGCCATCCCGGACAAGTCCCCAAGAATCTGTTGCAGGCCCCGCCTCCGGTGACCCAGCAGACAGATTACTGTGAAATAGGATAATAGAATCAAAACCACGGAGTCATGTCTGCTCCTTGGCAGCTCCTCTGGCGATCTCTCATTTATTGTACAGCATCAGAAAATAACAATAAAATTGCTTTTAAATCATTTACAATAAACTGTCGCTCACATTTTGTCACTTTCGAACAGATAGAATCAATCATATAATCACTCTAGTGTCCACATCAAAATCAATCACACTCTGTCTCATCTTCTCATTCTTCCCCATTTAGTTGTCTTTAAAATACTCAGTAAACATTCAATTCAATTCACCTTTATTTGTATAGCGCTTATACAATGTAGATTGTGTCAAAGCAGCTTAACATAAAAGGTCATAGTAAATTGGAACAGTGTAGTTCAGTTTTCAGAGTTTAAGTTCAGTTCAGTTTAGCTCAGTTCAGTGTGGTTTAAAATCTCTACTGAGAGTCCAAACACTGAAGAGTAAATCCAACGATGCGCAGCTCTACAGATCCTGAACCATGCAAGCCAGTGGCGACAGCGGAGAAGAAAAAAAAAACTTCACTAATTGGCGAAAGTGAAGAAAAAAACCTTGAGAGAAACCAGACTCAGTTGGGGACGACCATTTTAATTTCTCCGCTGGCCAAATGTCTTGTGTAGAGTTGCAGTCCAGCGGCGGAGGCTGGAAGCTGGCCTCAGCGAAGACTCGTCTGTCTCTGGAGCGTCACAGGAATCCAGTCTCATGTTCCACTCCTCCATGACCACCACAGTAGCTGCTTAGGATACGGCTTGGTCCAGGATATGGAGACCTTGGGATCATCTCGTCGTTGGTCTTGGATCGAATCAGTGACTCTGCATAGTCTGAGGGCCTAGGGAAGAGTATCCCCAGGTGGAAATGGAGAATAAAGAGAATAATTAGCGTAGCTGCTGTTTATAGTGTATATATAAACAAGATGCAGAACCTGTGTGGGAACCCGCTAAGTGGTGCATTGAGTGTATGCTTTACTAAACAGATAGGTCTTTAATCTAGTTTTGAATTGGGAGAGTATGTCTGAGCCTCGGACGTTATCAGGAAGGTTATTCCAGAGTTTAGGAGCTATAAATGGGAAGGCTCAACCTCCTTTACTCGACTTAGCTATTCTGGGTACTACCAGAAGCCCTGAGTTTTGAGATCTTAAAGAGCGAGTTGGATTGTAGCGAGACAGAAGATTGGTTAGATAAACAGGAGCTAGATCTTAATCAGTAAACATCTTAATCAGTATTAACAATTATTAATTACAAATATATTATTTAAAGATGTACATATATAGCTGTAAAACTAGTATAAACTCCGCAATACTCTTAATCTCAGCCAATGTAAACTGAACTATACCATTTTCTCTCATATGGAGGCATTTTCAGAGAAACCCCTTAGCTGCAGCAGCTCTCTGTGCTTCTCTTCAGTGGGTGGTCACATGACCATTAAGCTCACCAAACGCGAGTGCTGAGTGAGCCTCACGGAGCCTTTTAACCATGATAAATGAACACTTTTCATGTATAAACAGGTGGCTTTTGCCTCAAAACAAATGATACAATAATGTAGACTACTATAGCGATCACTGGAGCACACCTAACAACTTATTTTTTACATTAGTGTAAACATAACACATAATCAGCACTCAAACATACTCTTAAATCACTTTATACACCTGTACATATACCACACATCAAAATAATATACATTCACTGTAATAGTATCTTTAGTTGTCCATATTTACCTGTAAAACAGGATAATAGAATAAAAACCATGGAGTCATGTCTGCTCCTTTGCAGATCCTCTGGCATTCTAAAGGGAGCGCACAGTTCACCGTGGTCAAAGAGCTTAGAATGACCAAGAGGCTACACTCAATAGAACGTTCCATTGCAACAGAAACGCCCAGCAACAGCCCCACGATTCCGCCATTTTGGAGTGAAAGTGATCGGCTGTCCATTGGATCTCATTGCTGTCGCGATGGCAAGCAGCTGCTTTGTTTTTTATTTATTTATTTAAAAAGCGCATTAAAGCTGAGATACAACCTGAAAGACGACAATACAACACTTACTATCACAATCATGAGCACTTTTAATAGTTTATTTTACAGACTTATAATATGCTTCTTATTGTTCTATTGGAATTTTCATTCCAAAATGGCCACCGCGCCATTTAGTGGCTGTTTCCCAAATCGCACTAGAGTGTCGCCTCTTGGTGATTCTATACTCTTTGCCGTGGTAGATTCCCCGGATCGAGTGTCTCTCCTTGAAAACGCAAATATCCACTATTTTTCAAACAAATACTGCACAAACATATTTTCTATTATTAACTATTAAACCCATTCAATGTAAACAAAACAACACAATTATATATACACTTTGCAAGGCTGCCAACTTTTGGCTTCAGCTTGGAGTGAGAATTTAAGCCCCATACCACAAGCCACGCCCCCACAACCAAGACACGCCCCGTTTATTTATAAATATATAAAATTATAAAAATATTATTTTTAAAATACTTTTTAAAATATTTATTACAAATTAGAGTATCATTACTATTATACAATTCTTCTATTCTAAATAAATAAAAGAAGAAAAAAATTAATTCTAAATGTAACTGGAAAACAATGTAAAGCCCCCAGATTAATAAAGAGCTTAGTCCAGGGATGTCAAACTCAGTTCCTGAAGGGCCACAGCTCTGCAGAGTTTAGTTCCAACCCTAATTAAACACAGCTGATCAAAATAATTAAGTCTTTCAGTCTTGTTTGAAACCTATACAGGTAAGTGTGTTGAAGCAGGACTGACACTAAACTGTGCAGGGCTGCGGCCCTCCAGGAATTGAGTTTGACATCCCTTTATTAATCTGGGGTCGCCACAACAGAATGAACTGCCAACTTATCCAGCATATGTTTTACACAGCGGATGCCCTTCCAGCTGCAACCCATGGATTCCCCCTAGGAAACATCCATACAACCTATTCACACTCATACACTATGGACAATTTATGTGCAAAAGAGAAAGTAAAGAAAGGGAAAGCATGATGTTGCGGATGGTGCCCGGAGGACTTTTATTATGAAAGAGCAGATCGCGGCTGGCCGGAAAAGAAAGTTGTTTTTACTCTGGAGATTGCTATATCGCCGTGGCCATTGCTCACATGCAGTTCTCCACCTGTTAGGAGCCACAGACGGACACTGTAGTTGGAGGATTGTGTATAGTGTTGTGTGCATCCTATGAGAGTGAGTAGCAGCCTGATGTCATGTTAATTGCATGAATGAACATTCCAAACGATGATGATGCACTTCTAAGCTACATGCTAGTGATAATTTATTATAGTGCTTATCATAGTTAGCTAAACTCTCATATTTGGTTATAAGTTAAGATATTTAATGTTTACTGTTATGTAATGTTTATGGCTCATTTTGTTCTTGTATAAGGGGAGCAGCCTATATTTTGAATGTGACTGATCAAGGTTAAAGTTTAATTTAGTTTATATTACTTTGTGTGTTCCAGAGAAACCACACAAACACACCGACAAACATTCATAAGTGCCCAGATCAAGCGTAGTTCACCACTAAGCCAACTGCCTAGTTGCAAAAAAGATATAAGTGCCCTTCAGTGTGCAATACACCACCATTGGACTGCTGTGCACTCTGCCTTAACAAGCTCAGATCCTCATAAATACGATGCTTCAGTACATACAATTAAACGCACTTCAAAGCACCCTCTCATTGGCCTGGATGTTGATGTACACTGGATTTTAAGTCATATAGCCTTCAGTGGACGCTTCAAGCTGCTCTGCCCCATACTTTCAGTATTTGCTGCTGCATTAAAGCTCACTCCCCATCTTGCTCTTTATCACTGATTGATACCTGTACAGGCTGGCTCCCCCCATTTTGTGGATGTTCTGGAGTTTGTAATAAATCCTGTTAAACTTGACCTCATCTCTCTGTCGTGTTCTGACCGACACCCCTGGTTCACTGCGCTCCTTTTAACTAGCCCTAACGGCAAGGTAGTCTTCACTACATTTAATGGTCCTTCGAGCCGGAGCGTAGTCGTGCTGGGATTATGCAGCAGAGTGAGCAAGCTTCGTGGGCCCTTCCACGGCCAAGATGTCAGGTGAGACAGCCAGCATATTTACAAGACTATGAAATGGCTGCTGTGTGATCCAAGTCACGTACTTCAAGAAATGTCTATTTGTCCCCGCATGTCCCTAGCGAGACGGTGCACAGCCAGCAGCCTCACATTCAGTGGCGCAGACCCCCTGAGACACACGCAAAGTATATGTTGGATCCAGAAAATGAATATGAGAATATCAGCCTTGGATGGCCACTTAACCCTAAGCCATGCAATCAGGTGGACATTGAGCAAAGCGAGTTAATCAGGGGGAGCAATTTGAGCAGTTATACTTCACCATATGGCCAAGGAAGGGAACCTATGTTATCGACTTTAAATCAAGCACTAGTCCCTGAGCAGTGCGATCCACTATTTGAATCATGGCCAGTTGCTCCTGTGCCAGTAGCAGAGGCCCCTTTGATGCCTGAGGAAGAGTATGAGGAAGTAGATATGCCACATCGCCCACGGCCATCCTCTTACTACCTACCAGATTCAGCAGTTGAGGAGCACCATGTGGTTACTGTCATTGAGCGGATGATGAGTGAGTTACAGTTAATGAGAGACAATATGACACCAAACCGCATAGCACATACTCATCCACATTCGACACCTCAGAGTCATAACCTCCCTCCCCATAGTAGAGGCTTGGAACATAACACTTGGTGCCAGACGCAACGACCAGGACCCCACACATCTACCTTTGGTCACCCGCCCAGTATGCATAATGCCAGTAGAGGTCCTTTACCTCAACCACGAGTTAGACCTTTCATGAGTCAACCTCAGAATGCAAGGAGCCGAGAGCAGTCTTGGGTGTCCACATGTCAATCAGGAGGAGAGTATCGAGGGTCTGCTCCGAAGATCCCTCAGTTCATCCATAATGTCCCCATGGAGTTTTCGCAGTTAAAGTTGGCGCTGACTAATCTGTTGCCAGCAGATGCCCCTGAACTCTTTAAGTATCAGATACTTGTAGACCATGTGAAGCTTGAGGAGGCCTGTCTCATCGCTGACTCCTTCATTAATTCACCCCGGCCATACACTGATACAATGATGGCTTTAACAGATAAGTTTGGACAGCCACACCACATAGCCTTACGGCGAATTGCTGCTTTGATGGAGTCACCAGAGATCAAGAGAGGAGATCTAATGGCCTTTGAGAGGTTCTCACTGCATATCCAGTCATTGGTGGGAATGCTCCAGACTTTGGGCCCAGATGGAGATGTCGAGTTGAGCTGTGGCACACATGTAGCACGCTTACTCACCAAGCTTCCTATTGAAATGAGAGCTAACTTTTGTCGATCAAGGTTCCATCATCCGAGACATACCCCTACCCTGCTCGACTTAGCTGAATGGTTACGCTATGACTCATGGTGCCAAGGTTACGACACCACTTCAGAACATCGCACCTCATGGATGGCTGGATTTAGAGTGCATAAAAGATGTAACAAGCCTGTTGCTACAGTCCTTCATGGTTCTGAGAGTAGTACTTTAAATAGAGCTCAGACAGAGAGCCAGAGATCATCTCCCTCCAAGCAGAAGAGCCAAATCAAACTTTACTGCCCCTACTGTAACAATACGGAGCACTTCCTGAATAAGTGTCAGGCCATCCAGAAGCTTATGTGGGAACAGGTTGTAGAGTGGATCAAATCACACAAGAGATGCTGGAGATGTGGAAGAGCCCATCAAGCATCTCAATGTGACCTAAAGTGGCTCTGTGATGTCTGCCAAAAGAGGCACTTAAGAGTACTACATGATGCTAATACTCGTCCTGAAGAGTCCAAAGCTGAAAGCTGTCTTGTGAACACCAGCCTGGATGTCCTGTATCTTGATAAACCATCGTCTCATGCTCGAGTACTGCTAAAGGTTGTCTGAGTCATCCTCCAAAATGGAGACAAGACACTGAATACTTATGCAATCTTGGACGATGGATCAGAGAGGACAATGCTCTTACCAGAGGCAGTCAACCAACTTGATCTGGATAAGAGACCCGAAAACCTTGCTCTCCGTACAATCCGTCAGGAAGTCCAGACACTGAATGGAGCCTCAGTCTCATTTAAAATATCATCCACTTCCAAGCCCAAGAAAACATTCCACATCAAGAATGCTTTCACTTCCAAGCGCTTAGGCTTGGCAGACCACTCGTACCCCGTGGCCAGTCTCAAGAAGAGGTACAAGCACCTAGCTGACCTTCCCCTGGAGTCCTTCTCCTACGTCAAGCCGCTTGTGCTGATTGGTGCAGATTTCCCTCAGCTGATCACTCCTGTTGAACCCGTGAGACTAGGCCCTCCGGGAGGTCCGGCAGCCATTCACACTCGATTAGGCTGGACACTTCAAGGACCGGTACATCTCATTCAGTGGGCTCCAAATACCCAGCAGTGTCTTCACACTAGCATATCATCCCCAACCATGCAGTTGATGCAGAACGTAGAGAGGCTCTGGAAGATGGACGCTCTGCCGTATCAGAGCACTAGGCTAGCTGTGAGGTCAAAGGAGGATAAAGAGGCGTTAGAACTTCTGGAGGTCAAAACAAAGCAAGTCAAGGTCGCAGGAATCTTCAGATATGCTACACCTTTGCTGAGGAAACAAGGTGTACCTCCCCTCAGAGCTCAGAAGGAAAGAGTCATACCTAGCCTCAGAAGCCTAGAGAGACATCTGGCCAGGGACCCTCAACAAGCTGAGGAGTATTGTGCAGCCATTAGTAAGTTGGAGGAGGCAGGAGCCATTAGGAGACTCACTACAAGTGAAGAATTAGACTCCGCTGAGTCATATTACATCCCGCATCATGTGGTGCGCCATAACGGGAAAAGTCTAATAGTCTTCAATTGCTCTTTACCATACCAAGGCCGCAGCCTTAACGACACCCTCCTGCCGGGACCAAGTCTTGGAGCCTCTCTTCTGGGAATTCTCCTACATTTCAGAAAACATGCCGTGGCGATCAGTAGCGACATCAGAGGCATGTTCCACCAAGTCCAACTTTTACCAGAAGATCAGCCGCTCATCAGATTTATATGGAGGGACATGAAACGTGCCGATCCACCTGCAGTCTTACAATGGTAGGTTCTCCCCTTCGGTACTGCATGTTCACCTTGCTGTGCCACATTCACACTCCACAGACATGCAAGGGATCACAGTGGAGTGGAAAATGCAGTCCGTCATTCAGTGGAACATTGTTTCTACATACATAATTGTCTCCAGAGTCTGCCGACAGCTGATGAGGCTAAGGAGTTAGTTGACCAGCTCAGAGAGGTGCTGGCATCCAGAGGGTTTGAGCTCAGACAATGGGCCTCCAATGTACCTGATGTGCTCAGACACTTACCTGCTGAGGTGAGGTCCGACAGTATGGAGAGGTGGCTTTCGCATGACGAACCTGGTCTTCCGGAACCAGCCCTGGGCCTCAGTTGGCACTGGGGATCAGATACCCTCGGTTACAGAAGCAGACCTGTGGAATACAAGACGCTGACAATAAGGAACATTTATAAAGTGCTGGCCCGTCAATATGGTCCTTTGGGATTCATAGCGCCCTATACTACCCGAGCAAAGCTTATTGTCCAGAGGATGTGGGACAATCCACGTGACCGGGATGACTGGAATCTGAGCTTCACTGGTTGCCTCACATTGCTGTACCTCGTCCCTATGCTCCAGGCCTCACTGAACCGATGGTGGTCTCCAGACAAATACATGTATTCAGCGATACCTCCACTAAAGCATACAGCTCTGTGGCATACACCAGGACTGAAAATGTCCAAGAACAAATACATGTAGCCTTCCTCGCTGCACGATTCGATCTGCATGATTCGATCCAAGACCAATGACGAGATGATCCCAAGGTTTTTATATCCTGGACCAGGCCGAATCCTGAGCAGCTACTGTGATGGTCATGGAAGAGTGGAGAACATGAGACTGATTCCTGTGACGCTCCAGAGACAGACGAGTCTTTGCTGAGGCCAGCTTCCAGCCTCCGCCACTGAGACTGCAGCTCTGCACAAAAACATTTGGCCAGCGGAGAAATTAAAATGGTCGTGCCCAACTGAGCCTGGTTTCTCTCAAGGTTTTTTTTCTTCACTTCCGCCTTTAGTGAAGTTTTTTTTCCCTCTCCGCTGTCGCCACTGGCATGCATGGTTCGGGATCTGTAGAGCTGCGCATCGTTGGATTTGCTCTTCAGTATTTGGACTCTCAGTAGTGATTATTAAACCACACTGAACTGAGCTAAACTGAACTGAACTTAAACACTACAAACTGAACTACACTGTTCCTATTTACTGTGACCTTTTATGTGAAGCGGCTTTGACACAATCTACATTGTATAAGCGCTATACAAATAAAGGTGAATTGAATTGAATTGAACGATCTCGAGTGGCACCTCGCCGCCAACACTCAATCCCTCACCTTGAACTTTGTGGAGCGTTGACCGCTGCTAAACTAGCGAAGAAGATCGAGACAGAACTAACTGTCAAGATGGATAAAACAATCCTCTGGAGTGACTCGACGATGGTATTAACTTGGTTGCACTTGGAGTTGTGTCAGTTTAAAGTATTTGTGGGCACGCGCATTGCAGAAATTCAGGAGCTAACTGCAGGGAGTTCCTGGCTTTATGTTGACACTGCCCAGAATCCAGCTGATGATGTGACCAGGGGAAAGGCCTTGGCAGAGCTAGCTGTTCCAAATCGTTGGAGTCAAGGACCGCCCTTTCTTCATAAGCCCCCCACCGACTGGCCATCACAACCTGGAGAACTCCTCGAGCAGGACATTTCTGAGTATAAGAAAGTGACTCTATGTGGAACGGTCTCCAAAGCTAACAGACAGGAGGCTCAAGGGACCTCAACTTACCAGTCTTGGAATGACCTGATGGAGTCAGTAGCACAGAAGGCATACGGGGTGGCCAATCAAGATAACCGTTTGACTGTGGAGGACTATCGTCGAGCTGAGAAGACTATCTTCAGAAGGATACAAACAGAGTGCTTTCCAGAATAGTTACGTTGTCTTAAAGCAGGGAAACTGTTCCTCGCAGCAGCCGTCTCACATCTCTATCACCAGAGCTCAATCTAAGTGAGGGATTTATACGAGTAGGAGGGAGACTCCAATGAGCTGAAGGGTTAGACATAGCCTTCAAGCATCCTATTCTCTTAGACCCATCACACTATGCAACGAAACTCCTCATCCAGGATTACGATGAACGGCTCTGTCATCCAGGTCCAGAGAGAGTCTTTGCAGAGATTCGTGGCATGTTCTGGATCCTTTGTGGAAGGGAAGCCATACGGAGAGAGCAACGCCAATGCCAAGGGTGCCAGCGATGGAAAGCAAAACCATCAGTTCCAAAAATGGCAGATCTTCCCTTAGCTCGCCTTCGCCTATACCTACCGGCGTTTTACTCGACAGGCGTTGATTGCTTTGGTCCATTTCAAGTGAGGATAGGACGATGTTCTGAGAAGAGATGGGGCATTATTTATAAATGTCTTACAAGTAGAGCGGTCCAATTGGATCTCTTGCATGCCATGGATTCGGACTCGTTCCTAATGAGCTTGAGGCGATTCATTGCTCGCCGCAGCAATCCAGCTGAGCTCTATTCCAACCAGGGCACCAATTTCAGAGGAGGTGAGAAAGAGCTGAGTGAATGGTTTAGTCTCATGTCCCCTGACCTCCAGCAACTCCTTGCCAAGCAGAAAATTGCCTTCTGTTTCAACCCCCTCGCAGCTCCACACTTTGGGGGGACGTGGGAGAGGGAAATTAAGTCTGTTTAAATGGCCTTGTATACTGTCATTGGAGCTCAGTCCATATCTGAGGAAGTCTTATTCACTGTCCTATTAGAGGTCGAAGCAATACTGAACACTAAGCCATTGGGTTACACTTCCTCAAATGTTGCCGACCTGGATGCTCTGATGCCAAGTGTCCTTCTAATGGGGCGGCTTGATGGCACACTGCCGCCAGTGGTGTATCCAAAGAGCGAAGGATTAAGCAGGCGAAGATGGCGTCACTGCCAAGTGCTGGCTGATCACTTCTGGGCGAGATTCATCAGGTGCTATCTGCCCACACTACAGTGCCACCTGAAGTGGCGTGATACTCAAGCCAACCTGACAAATGGGACTGTAGTCATGTTGATGGACCCACAGTACCCTCGAGCGCTCTGGCCTATTGGCAGGGTGATTAAAGTTCACCCAAGTCTGGATGGATGTGTAAGATCTGTAGATGTACAAGTTAAGGACAGAGTTTACACCCGGCCTGTTGCCTGGCTTATTCTTCTACCTGCAATACCAGCTGAGAACGATGAGGAGAATGGCCTGGATGAATTCTAATCCACAGTACTCTTTTGCATGGTCAAATTGCAAGCAATTTGGGGGCGGCTGTGCAAAAGGAAGAGTAAGAAAGGGAAAGCATGATGTTGCGGATGGTGCCCGGAGGACTTTTATTATGAAAGAGCAGAGCGCGGCTGGCCGGAAAAGAAAGTTGCTTTCACTCTGGAGATCGCTATATCGCCACGGCCATTGCTCACGTGCAGTTCTCCACCTGTTAGGAGCCACAGACGGACACTGCAGTTCATCTCTGTGACAGAGGATTGTGTATGGTGTTGTGTGTGTCCTATGAGAGTGAGTAGCAGTCCTGATGTCATGAGAAGCACTTTAGCATCGAGAGCAACACAGTGTAAGTACATTTAGACCTGTTTTCAGTTGCTGTGTTTGGTTAGAGAACACTTAGACTTGTTTTCAGCTCGTTGTGTATGGTTGTAGAACATTTAAAATTGTTTTCAGCTATCTGTGTTTAGTACTAGAAAGTTTAGCCACTGTTTCCTTGGTTACTGTAAGAGCTTGTGTGTCGAGCCAGACGTTTTTCGCGCCCCGCCGCTGCAATTTCGGGTGTTTTTTTACTTTGGAGGCGTGTCCAAACACCAGGTAAAGACTATATATTTGAGCACAGTATGTTTAGCTAGCAGGAGAAGCACTTTAGCATCGAGAGCAACACCGTGTAAGTACATTTAGACCTGTTTTCAGTTGCTGTGTTTGGTTAGAGAACACTTAGACTTGGTTTTAGCTGGTTGTGTATGGTTGTAGGACATTTAAAATTGTTTTCAGCTATCTGTGTTTAGTACTAGAAAGTTTAGCCACTGTTTCCTTGGTTACTGTAAGAGCTTGTGTGTCGAGCCGGATGTTTTTCGCGCCCTGCCGCTGCAGTTTCAGGTGTTTTTACTCTCGAGGCGTGCCCAGCTGAGCTCAATCAGCAAAGCGCTCAGGGGTGTATATAAGCAGCTAGTCTCACCGCGGCAGCGGTCGCGGCAGCCTTGTGTGAAGACCGCCTCGTGTGAAGACCGACGAGTGTAAAGACCATCGACTCTACCTGCGCGACTCTAAGACCGACGAGTGTAAAGACCATCGACTCTACCTGCGCGACTCTAAGACCGACGAGTGTAAAGACCATCGACTCTACCTGCGCGACTCTAAGACCGACGAGTGTAAAGACCATCGACTCTACCTGCGCGACTCCACCTAGCAAAGACACCGACAAAGCACTTAAGTACTTTTTCTTTATTATTTTACTTTATCTCTGCACTCATTATTGTTTTCCTTGCACTTTTATTATGTGTTTACTAATTCCTGTTGTTACTAACACTCGCAGAGCACGGGAGGTACGCTGCAGGCGCAACCCTCACAACCTTCGATCAATTCATGGATCTTCTATTTCACAACTCTCTCTCTCCGTGGGCCTCTGGAATTGTCAATCTGCTGTTAACAAGGCAGATTTTATAACCTTCATAGCTACTCATTCTGACAATAATCTCATGGCTCTAACTGAGACCTGGTTGAGACCGGAGGACACTGCTACACATGCAGCTCTTTCTACTAATATCTCTCTTTCCCACACTCCTCGTCAGACAGGGAGAGGGGGTGGGACTGGACTACTGATTTCCAAAGAATGGAAATTCACTCAGAAACCGTCCCTGCCAAAAATCAGCTCCTTTGAATTCCATGCAGTCACCATTCTCCACCCCTTCCACATAAATGTGGTTGTCATCTACCTCCCACCGGGTACAATAGGTCACTTCTTAGATGAAATGGATGTTCTTCTCTCATCTTTTTCTGATTATGACACTCCCTTGTTGGTGCTAGGTGACTTCAACATTCACATTGAAAGACCTCAAGCTGCTGACTTCCAGACTCTGCTTGCCTCTTTTGACCTCAAAAGAGCACCTACTTCTGCTACTCACAAATCAGGTAATCAGCTAGACTATATTTACACTCGACATTGCCTCGCTGACCAAACACTAGTAACTCCACTACAAATATCGGATCATTTCCTTCTCTCTCTCAACATCCACATTACTCCTGAGCCGCCACACACTCCAACTCCAGTTGCCTTTCGCAGAAACCTATGCTTTCTCTCACCCAATAGACTATCCACCATTGTTTCAAACTCTCTTCCTCCATCTTGCAAACTCTATGCACTTGATACGAACAGTGCCACTGATACACTCTGATCCACACTAGCATCATGTCTAGACAGACTATGTCCTCTTACATCCAGGCCAGCCCGTGCCAGTCCTCCTGCACCCTGGCTCTCTGAAGTTCTCTGTGAGCATCGCTCAAAACTTCAGGTTGCTGAGAGAATTTGGCGAAAAACTAAAAATCCTGAACAGCTCATAACATACCAAACTCTTCTGTCTTCTTTCTCGGCTGAGGTTGCTTCTGCAAAGCAGACATACTTCCGTCAGAATGTCAAAAGTGCCACCAATCCTCGCTTACGTTTTAAAACATTTTCCTCCCTCCTCTATCCTCCTCCTCCACCCGCATCCTCCACACTCACTACTGATGACTTTGCTACAATCTTTTGCACCAAAACTGCAAAAATCAATGCTCAATTTGCTGCATATAATCATAACAATCCTAGATTCTTATTTAACACCATCGCTAAATAACAAATAATCGGTCATCTTTGGAACAAAACGTTCCACCGCAAATTAGTAGTGATGACTTCATGAATTTTTTCAGTGATAAAATAGAAGGCTTTAGCCAGAAAATAGGAGATATTAAACTTTCTGCACCGCCTTATACTTCAGATCCAGTAAACACGCCTCTGAATCTAAATACCCTACAGTGCTTTAAAATCATAGAACAGTAAGAGCTAGACAAAATTATAAATAGCTCTAAATCAGCTACGTGTATATTGGACCCAATTCCGACAAAGTTACTGAAAGAATTGCTACCTGTTATAGGAGAACCTCTTATTAACATTATCAACTCTTCTTTATCTTTAGGCCATGTTCCAAATCCTTACAAGTTAGCTGTTATTAAACCTATTATTAAGAAACCACAACTGGAACCCAGCAACTTAGCTAATTATAGGCCTATTTCAAACCTTCCATTTATATCTAAAATACTAGAAAAAGTTGTTTCTGCTCAATTATGCTCCTTTCTGCAGACCAACAATGTTTTTGAAGTGTTTCAGTCAGGTTTCAGAGCTCATCACAGTACAGAAACTGCATTAGTGAAAATAACCAACGATTTACTCTTAGCTGCTGACCAAGGGTGCATCTCGCTATTAGTTCTACTCGATCTTAGTGCGGCATTTGACACCATTGACCATGGTATCCTTATTAATCGCTTAAAGTCTACAGGTGTCCAGGGACATGCCCTACAATGGTTTAAATCATACTTATCTGACCGTTACCAGTTTGTAAATATAAATGGACAGCCTTCACAAATCAGCCCAGTAAAATACGGGGTGCCTCAAGGATCAGTTTTAGGCCCTTTACTGTTTACAATATACATGCTACCCCTGGGAGACATTATTAGAAGACATGGGATCAGCTTTCACTGCTATGCAGATGATACTCAATTATATATTTCAACTAAACCTGACGAGACGTCTAATCTGTCCAAGCTAACTGAGTGTATTAAAGATGTTAAAGACTGGATGACCAACAATTATCTTCTCTTAAACTCAGACAAAACAGAATTATTACTTATTGGGCCTAAATCCTGTACACAGCAGATCTCACAACTCGACCTACAATTAGAGGGATACAAAGTTAGCGTTAGTTCTACTATAAAAGATCTGGGTGTCATATTAGACAGCAATTTAACTTTTAAAAATCATATTTCCCATGTCACAAAAACTGCTTTCTTTCATCTGAGAAATATCGCTAAGTTACGAAGTATGCTATCCATCTCAGATGCAGAAAAGCTAGTCCATGCTTTTATGACTTCTAGGCTGGACTACTGTAATGCTCTGTTTGCTGGCTGCCCAGCATCCTCTATTAACAAACTTCAGCTAGTACAAAATGCAGCTGCCAGAGTTCTAACCAGGTCTAGAAAATTTGATCACATCACCCCAATTTTATCCTCCTTACACTGGCTGCCTGTTAAGTTTCGTATTGATTTTAAAATATTGCTTCTTACATATAAAGCTTTAAATAATCTAGCTCCTGTTTATCTAACCAATCTTCTGTCTCGCTACAATCCAACTCGCTCTTTAAGGTCTCAAAACTCAGGGCTTCTGGTAGTACCTAGAATAGCAAAGTCGAGTAAAGGAGGTCGAGCCTTCTCATTTATAGCTCCTAAACTCTGGAATAGCCTTCCTGATAACGTCCGAGGCTCAGACACACTCTCCCAATTCAAAACTAGATTAAAGACCTATCTGTTCAGTAAAGCATACACTTAGTGCACCACTTAGGGGGCTTCCACACAGGTTATGCATCTTGCTGATATACACTGTGAACATCAGCTACGCTAATTATTTTCTTTATTCTCCATTTCCACCTCGGGATACTCTTCCCGAGGCCCTCAGACTATGCAGAGTCACTGATTCGATCCAAGACCAACGACGAGATGATCCCAAGGTTTCCATATCCTGGACCTGGCCGAATCCTGAGCAACTACTGCGATGGTCATGGAAGAGTGGAGAACATGAGACTGATTCCTGTGACACTCCAGAGACAGACGAGTCTTCGCTGAGGCCAGCTTACAGCCTCCGCCACTGAGACTACAGCTCTGCACAAGATGTTTGGCCAGCGGAGAAATTAAAATGATCGTGCCCAACTGAGCCTGGTTTCTCTCAAGGTTTTTTTTCTTCACTTCCGCCATTAGTGAAGTTTTTTTTCCCTCTCCGCTGTCGCCACTGGCTTGCATGGTTCGGGATCTGTAGAGCTGCGCATCAGTGGATTTGCCCTTCAATATTTGGACTCTCAGTAGTGATTATTAAACCACACTGAACTGAGCTGAACTGAACTGAACTTAAACACTACAAACTGAACTACACTGTTCCTATTTACTGTGACCTTTTATGTGAAGCTGCTTTGACACAATCTACATTCTATAAGCGCTATACAAATAAAGGTGAATTGAATTGAATTGAACCTACAACAAACACACAAGATACACCACCAACACCACACAGACTCACCTCTTTTTCCCAGCTCTCTGAGTCTGAGGTGTCCAATCTCGTGCTATCGAGCCATGCAACCACCTGTCCGCTTGATCCCATTCCCTCTCATCTCTTGCAAGCCATTTCTCCTGCAGTCATACCAACACTGACTCACATAATTAACACATCTCTTGACTCTGGTCTATTCCCTACTTCATTTAAGCAGGCTAGGGTAACCCCACTGCTAAAGAAACCCAACCTGGATCAAACGCTACTTGAAAACTACCGACCGGTATCCCTGCTTCCATTCATGACCAAGATTTTGGAGAAAGTAGTGTTCAATCAAGTCCTGGACTTTCTTACTCAAAACAACCTCATAGACAACAAGCAATCTGGCTTTAAGAAAGGCCACTCAACTGAGACTGCCCTGCTCTCGGTCGTGGAGGATCTCAGACTGGCTAAAGCAGACTCTAAATCATCTGTCCTCATCTTGCTGGATTTATCAGCTGCTTTTGACACTGTAAACCACCAGATCCTGCTATCTACGCTTGAGTCACTGGGCGTCGCAGGCACTGTTATTCAATGGTTCAGTTCTTACCTCTCGGACAGGTCATTCAGGGTGTCTTGGAGGGGAGAGGTGTCCAACCAACAGCATCTAAACACTGGGGTACCTCAGGGCTCTGTTCTTGGGCCACTTCTCTTCTCCATCTACACGACATCTTTAGGAACAGTCATCCAGAAACATGGATTTTCCTACCACTGCTATGCTAATGATACCCAGCTATACCTCTCTTTTCACCCTGATGATCCCTCGGTTCCAGCTCGCATTTCAGCCTGCCTGTCAGACATTTCACACTGGATGAAAGATCATCATTTTCAGCTTAACCTTGCGAAAACGGAAATGCTTGAAGTTTCTGCCAACCAGACTCTACACCATAACTTTTCAATCCAGATGGATGGGGCAACCATTACTGCATCCAAAATGGTAAAAGCCTTGGAGTAACGATTGATGACCAACTAAACTGCTCTAACCACATTTCTAAAACTGCTCGATCTTGCAGATTCGCACTCTATAACATCAGTAAGGTCCGACCCTTCCTATCTGAACATACAGCTCAACTCATTGTTCAAGCTCTTGTCTTGACTATTGCAACTCTCTACTAGCCGGGCTTCCAGCTAATTCTATCAAACCTCTTCAGCTGCTTCAGAACGCAGCAGCACGAGTGGTCTTTGATGAACCCAAAAGAGCACATGTCACTCCGCTACTCACCCATTTGCACTGGCTGCCAGTTGCTGCTCGCATCAAATTCAAAGCTCTGATGTTTGCTTACAAAGCGACCTCTGGCTTTGCTCCTTCGTATCTGCTCTCACTTCTGCAGATTTATGTGCCCTCCAGAAACTTGCGTTCTGTGAATGAACGTCGCCTCGTTGTTCCATCCCTAAGAGGGAAGAAATCCCTTTCCCGAACTCTCGCATTTAATCTGCCCAGTTGGTGGAATGAACTCTCTAACTACATCAGAACAGCAGAGTCACTTGCTGTCTTCAAGAAACAACTAAAAACTCAACTGTTTAGTCTTCACTTTCCTTCCTAATCTTAACTGCCTCTCTGGCTATACCACTAACTGTACTCTCTCTCAAAAAAAAAAAAAAAAATTTACTAATGCTTAGCTTCTTAGACTTTACACACCTGAAACTTGTCTATAGCACTTGTTCACTGCTGCTCTTATAGTTGTGTAAATTGCTTCCTTGTCCTCATTTGTAAGTCGCTTTGGATAAAAGCGTCTGCTAAATGACTAAATGTAAATGTTAATTGCATGAATGAACATTCCAAACGATGATGATGCACTTCAATGCTACATGCTAGTGTTAATTCATTACAGTGCTTATCATAGTAAGCTAAACCCTTATTTAGTTATAAGTTAAGATATTTAATGTTTACTGTTATGTAATGTTTATGGCTCATTTTGTTCTTGTATATGGGGAGCAGCCTATATTTTGAATGTGACTGATCAAGGTTAAAGTTTAATTTAGTTTATATTACTTTGTGTGTTCCAGAGAAACGACACAAACACACCCATAACACCCATAACATCCATAAGTGCCCAGATCAAGCGTAGTTCACCACTAAGCCAACTGCCTAGTTGCAAAGAAGATATAACTGCCCTTCAGTGTGCAATACACCACCATTGGACTGCTGTGCACTCTGCCTCAACAAGCTCAGATCCTCATAAATACGATGCTTCAGTACATACAAGCAAACGCACTTTAAAGCACCCTCTCATTGGCCTGAATGTTGATGTACACTGGATTTTAAGTCATATAGCCTTCAGTGGACGCTTCAAGCTGCTCTGCCCCATACTTTCAGTATTTGCTGCTGCATTAGAGCTCACTCCCCATCTTGCTCTTTATCACTGATTGATAGCTGTACAGGCTGGCTCCCCCCATTTTGTGGATGTTCTGCAGTTTGTAATAAATCCTGTTAAACTTGACCTCATCTCTCTGTCGTGTTCTCACAGACAACCCTGGTTCGCTATGCTCCCTTTAACTAGCCCTAACGGCAAGGTAGTCTTCACTACATTTTAGCTTACCCAATTCACATATACCACATATCTTTGGACCTGTGGGGGAAACCCACGCAAACACGGGGAGAACATGCAAACTCCACACAGAAATGCCAACTGACGCAGCCGGGGCTGGAACTTTAACAATGTAAAAATACAACTGAAGTAATATGCTAAGATCATTTAAGAAATCTTTTGCGTAAATATATTAATTTTAGTACAGCATGGCGGCTATGGACAATTTAGCCTTTTGACCCAGCTGAGGCTCGAACTAGCAACTTTCTTGCTGTGAGGTGACAGCACTACCTACTGCGCCACTGCGTCACCCCTTATCAGGAGATATGCTAGTCAAAATAAGATCATCATCATATTAGTTAAACTGTAATTTTGACGATTTCCAAAACTTACTGCGCGCTGACAACTGTACATTAAAGGCTGTTACCCCTGCCATAAAACACAGCACCTGTGAAATGTGCATCTATTAACTTAAATTGATAATTTTTTATAACATCATTATGACAGTAATGAGAGTGAACCCTTCCCTTAAGATTACAGATTTTTTTACATTTATTTGTAAACCTAGTGCATTTGAAAATGCATTTCACTCACTGTTTTTGCTTTATCCATCAAGTTAATTTTCATATTACGTTTTACTCAATTATGGCTTTTGGTTTTCATGTAGACTGAGAAAGTCTATGAAAGGAGTGCATTTATGGCAGGGGTGCATTTCTCGGCACAACACCTGTTGCACAACGCGTGAGCACTGGGCAGCGTCTAATTTTTTCGGCATGCATGTTCTTAAACGGGATTCATACCGGGAGCGGCAACGCGAGGGCAAGCAGGGACGGTGCGAGAGGTGCGCATGCGTCAGTTTGTTTTTTATTACATTGCTTTCACCAGCGTTGGATGGGTTGCACATAGAGGGAATAACATCTTTATAAAACAATCAAGGGCGTAGGTTTGTACTTGACATTGGTGGGGACGGGTGAATCAAACAACACATATATGCTATTATTTATTTAACTACTATTAAAATATATTAATAATCCTCTCTTCATACAGTTTATTAAGTTTTAAGCCTGTAGCCAAGGGGGGTTTGTGTGGTTCGAAAGACCATAAATTGGAATATCATTATTATTTTTAAATTTTTCATATTATTAAAATGGCGAAATTCTGACCGAAGAAATTTAAATGTTCTGGCCAGTTTTCATTTCCATTTTTACTTCAGTGTTTAAACAAGTTTTAACAAATTTCAAAAAAAAAAAAATTGTAATGATATAAAATCTTTTCATATTTTCATTCATTTTCTTTTCAGCTTAGTACCCTTAATTAATCCAGGGTCGCCAAAGCGGAATGAACCGCCAACTTATTCAATTCAATTCAATTCACCTTTATTTGTATAGCGCTTATACAATGTAGATTGTGTCAAAGCAGCTTCACATAAAAGGTCACAGTAAATAGGAACAGTGTAGTTCAGTTTGTAGTGTTTAAGTTCAGTTCAGTTCAGCTCAGTTCAGTGTGGTTTAATAATCACTACTGAGAGTCCAAATATTGAAGGGCAAATCCACTGATGCGCAGCTCTACAGATCCCGAACCATGCAAGCCAGTGGCGACAGCGGAGAGGGAAAAAAAACTTCACTAATGGCGGAAGTGAAGAAAAAAAACCTTGAGAGAAACCAGGCTCAGTTGGGCACGATCATTTTAATTTCTCCGCTGGCCAAACGTCTTGTGCAGAGCTGTAGTCTCAGTGGCGGAGGCTGTAAGCTGGCCTCAGCGAAGACTCGTCTGTCTCTGGAGTGTCACAGGAATCAGTCTCATGTTCTCCACTCTTCCATGACCATCACAGTAGCTGCTCAGGATTCGACCTGGTCCAGGATATGGAAACCTTGGGATCATCTCGTCGTTGGTCTTGGATCGAATCAATGACTCTGCATAGTCTGAGGGCCTCGGGAAGAGTATCCCCAGGTGGAAATGGAGAATAAGAAAATAATTAGCGTAGCTGCTGTTCATAGTGTATATCAACAAGATGCATAACCTGTGTGGAAGCCCCATAAGTGGTGCACTGAGTGTATGCTTTACTGAACAGATAGGTCTTTAATCTAGTTTTGAATTGGGAGAGTGTGTCTGAGCCTCGGACGTTATCAGGAAGGCTATTACAGAGTTTAGGAGCTATAAATGAGAAGGCTCGACCTCCTTTACTCGACTTTGCTATTCTTTGTACTACCAGAAGCCCTAAGTTTTGAGACCTTAAAGAGCGAGTTGGATTGTAGCGAGACAGAAGATTGGTTAGATAAACAGGAGCTAGATTATTTAAAGCTTTATATGTAAGAAGCAATATTTTAAATTCAATACGAAACTTAACAGGCAGCCAGTGTAAGGAGGATAAAATTGGGGTGATGTGATCAAATTTTCTAGACCTGGTAAGAACTCTGGCAGCTGGATTTTGTACTAATTGAAGTTTGTTAATAGAGGATGCTGGGCAGCCACCAAACAGTGCATTACAGTAGTCCAGCCTAGAAGTCATAAAAGCATGGACTAGCTTTTCTGCATCTGAGATGGATAGCATACTTCGTAACTTAGCGATATTTCTCAGATGAAAGAAAGCAGTTTTTGTGACATGGGATATATGATTTTTAAAAGTTAAATTGCTGTCTAATATGACACCCAGATCTTTTATAGTAGAGCTAACGCTAACTTTGTATCCCTCTAATTGTAGGTCGAGTTGTGAGATCTGCTGTGTACAGGATTTAGGCCCAATAAGTAATAATTCTGTTTTGTCTGAGTTTAAGCAAAGATAATTGTTGGTCATCCAGTCTTTAACATCTTTAATACACTCAGTTAGCTTGGACAGTTTAGACGTCTCGTCAGGTTTAGTTGAAATATATAATTGAGTATCATCTGCATAGCAGTGAAAGCTGATCCCATGTCTTCTAATAATGTCTCCCAGGGGTAGCATGTATATTGTAAACAGCAAAGGGCCTAAAACTGATCCTTGAGGCACCCCGTATTTTACTGGGCTGATTTGTGAAGGCTGTCCATTAATATTCACAAACTGGTAACGGTCAGATAAGTATGACTTAAACCATTGTAGGGCCTGTCCCTGGACACCTGTAGACTTTAAGCGATTAATAAGGATACCATGGTCAATGGTGTCAAATGCCGCACTAAGATCGAGTAGAACTAAAAGCGAGATGTACCCTTGGTCAGCAGCTAAGAGTAAATCGTTGGTTATTTTCACTAATGCAGTTTCTGTACTGTGATGAGCTCTGAAACCTGACTGAAACACTTCAAAAACATTGTTCGTATGCAGAAAGGAGCCTAATTAAGCAGAAACAACTTTTTCTAGCATTTTAGATATAAATGGAAGATTTGAAATAGGCCTATAATTAGCTTAGTTGCTGGGGTCCAGTTGTGGTTTCTTAATAATAGGTTTAATAACAGCTAACTTGTAAGGATTTGGAACATGGCCTGAAGATAAAGAAGAGTTGATAATGTTAACAAGAGGTTCTCCTATAACAGGTAGCAATTCTTTCAATAGCTTTGTTGGAATTGGGTCCAATATACACGTAGCTGATTTAGAGCTATTTATAATTTTGTCTAGCTCTTCCTGTTCTATGATTTTAAAGCACTGTAGGTTATTTAGATTCAGTGGCGTGTTTACTGGATCTGAAGTATAAGGCGGTGCAGAAAGTTTAATATCTCCTATTTTCTGTCTAAAGCCTTCTATTTTATCACTGAAAAAATTCATGAAGTCATCACTACTAATTTGCGGTGGAACGTTTTGTTCCAAAGATGACCGATTATTTGTTAATTTAGCGATGGTGTTAAATAAGAATCTAGGATTGTTATGATTATTCTCTATCAGTTTGCGGAGGTGCTCAGCCCTGGCAGAGTAGCATGTCCAATTTCAGTTGAAACAATTTATCTGAAAAAAATACAGCCTGTGTATAGGCATAATACTGATATATGAGACATGTTTCATTTACACTATAGCTAAAGTAAGTCTTTATTAAACTGTCTCTTTATCAGTTAATAAACATTTTTTTAAACTATCTATTTAACTATTTAACTATTTTTAAAACTAATTACACTATCAGGCCTGTAGCCAGCTTATTGAAAGTTTTTTCTGAAAAACTGAACCTTGTTGCAGTATTTGCCTGATTTCTATTTAATTATGCATAATATTGCATTTTAGTGACATTTTAAGAACTAATGTTTGCTGGGTTATCTTGTCAGATGATTATCATAACCTCACTTTTTGATGTACCAAAAAATCCAGCACATGTTTAACGCAGTTGATGCCCTTCCAGCTGCAACCCATCTCTGGGAAACATCCACACACACTCATACACTACGGACAATTTAGCTTACCCAATGCACCTGTATCGCATGTCTTTGGACTGTGGGGGAAACCGGAGCACCTGGAGGAACCCCACGCAAATGCAGGAAGAACATGCAAACTCCACACAGAAACACCAACTGACCAGGCCGAGGCTCGAACCAGTGGCCTTCTTGCTGTGAGGCAACAGCTACCTACTGCGCCACTGCATCGCCCCCTTTTCATATTTTTTTATTAAAAACTTTCATTTATATAACTGTAAAATAACTTGGTTGAAATGCATAATTGTGAATAAACACTTAAAATAGTAAAATAGTATGGTAAGCAATTTTATAGAATGGTTGAAAATATTTTTTGGTACATCAAAAAGTGAGGTTATGATAACCATCTGACAAGATAACCCAGCAAACATTAGTTCTTAAAATGTCACTAAAATGCAATATTATGCATAATTAAATAGAAATCAGGCAAATGCTGCAACAAGGTTCAGTTTTTCAGAAAAAAACTTTCAATAAGCTGGCTACAGGCCTGATAGTGTAATTAGTTTTAAAAATAGTTAAATAGTTAAATAGATAGTTTAAAAAAATGTTTATTAACTGATAAAGAGACAGTTTAATAAATTATTTTAGCTATAGTGTAAATGAAACATGTCTCATATATCAGTATTATGCCTATACACAGGCTGTATTTTTTTCAGATAAATTGTTTCAACTGAAATTGGACATGCTACTCTGAGAGATAAGGAGGACTGGCGGGATCATATTCTTTAGCTGTTTATTGTGCAGTTAGTTTTCAGGGCATATTATTCACAGACTAGCCTATATCAGTCTGCTATAACAATAGACTGTACATCAAAGTGGGAGAAAACACGAGCATTAACGGCATTATGATGGACTCATTCAGTTGCGAACTTTCATTATGTGACTCACACTGTCATTGAAAAAAGCTCCTTATGTCCACCTTTTTTTTTTCTTTTTTTTTTTTGCTGCCGCCATCCTCGCTCATGTGTCACCCAACACACCTTATTCTTGCACGGGAAAAAACAATCCACTGCATTGCTGCTTGTATCTGAAGGCAGCCACAGCCTCTCACATGATAGGAGGGAAAGGCACAGCTAATCAAAATGTCCATAATTCGTTTTGGGGGCTGGAGGACTCAAGGAGAGAACGACATTTAACCTGCGTGTCTAGGGTAATGCTGACAGCACAATTTTTTTAAAAAGAGGATTAAATTATTGGTTGGGACATTTCTATGGTCGGTGGATATTGGTGGGGATGCATCTTCATCGTCCACCCTAAATCTATGCCCCTGAAAACGATAAAAGTCTTTAAAACCACCTTTATTAAAACGGAAAAAAATATTTCACAAGAAGATTTTTCTGCGTGAGAAAATGGATGTGTGGCGTGAGAGCGTGAGAATAATGTCAATTGCGTGACTCTCATGCCGAATACATGAGAGTTGGCAGCCCTGTAACAATAAAATAAAAGGTTTAGCCATTAAAATCAATGGCCTAAACTGAAATTAAATCAAGTTATAAAATCTCGTTCACTTTTTACTGTATTTAAATATTGATTAAAGTTACTGTAGTTATTTAGTGAAGAGTGGCTAGTGAATCTCTCATTTTGTTTTGTTTGATAGCAGAGGTGTTAATGTAAGAATGCACAGATCTATACGCTAATGAAAGCATTTGATTAACTGTTTATGCTCATTTAGGAGAACATTGTTTGTGTTTAAAATAAAAGATGCAGGATGAACATGTTTACAAGTTTCTGTTTAAAAACACACCAAAGCCTACAGAAGCTTATCTGGGAACGGTTTTATCATACGGAGCGCGTCTGTCAGTCAGCATGCATTTTCTGATTCAGAGTTTACGACGATTGGCACACAGCTTTAATGGAAAGAAAGTGAATGCAGATGTGTTTATAATAATTTCGACGTGCATTTAAGCCAAAATAAAGCTAAAGCACAATTCTCTTGAACAGCTCTTGCAGTCATACCAGGGACAGAGATCGGCTCTGAGAACGATACTTTCACTATTCATAGAAAGATTAGAAATACTAAGGAAATATGGGAAAATACTTAAACGGGATGTTAGCAGGCAAAAACTGGAGGGTTGACAGGCATGTGTCATGCTAATGTTTAATGGCGTTATCAAGCATAGTTGGGATACAGCAAAATAATCATCTTTATCGTAACATTTCCTCTGTCTTTGTCGCGTTTTTCTTCCTCTTCTTTTCTTTTTTGCCTCCCCTGTGCACCAGACAGTTTGGGATGTTTTGACATGTTGAGCTTGATGTCCCATTAATAAAATGAACACCGTGTAGCAGGTAAAATCATTCGGAAGAGGGGGCGTCTTTGGCGAGTAGGCTATATTAATATTAATAATAATAATATTAATAATACTTAGTTTTTGCACTATGCGATTAAATTAATTTGAGCCTTTTCTTTTCTGAAGTCATAATACCAAATAGTTTTAGGAATTGCAAAGTTACACTTTTTTCTTCCCTCATTTTTGGCGAAATTACTGAACGCTGAGAACAGTTTTGGAAGAAAATTGCAGATGGAAGAATAATTTTTGCACTCTTCGTATTCTTTTGCAGTTAAATTTTTTCAAGCATTTTTTAAATGGTCTCTTCCTGGGTCACAAATCTGCGTCACGACCTTTGCTGCTGAATAAGTTTAGACGCGTCAGTATAAATACACAAGGAATCAGCAAGGGATATGTCACTACTGTACTGATAGTATGAGCATCCGTTTAAAATACCCATTTAAAGTGCCCATTTTGTATATTGAACACCTTTCAAAAGGCATGAAGTCTTATGAATTGAATGAAACGTAATCTCTATACAAACATATTTTTGGAAACAGCAATCAACAGTCACCAATTAACCACCCAGTAAAAGACCTCCCTCATGTTAATACGCTCCAGCTACAGTATAAAGAACTGCATTCATCTTCGCTGCAGTGATCCAGAAGAAACATTCCATTTAGATGACAATGACCACTCGTGACACAGTAGTTTCTGATTATTTCCCGATCACCTGCCTCTGTAAAACCTTACAACTTAAAGTCTTAAAGCTAAGACTTAAAAATGATTATTATACCGGTGAGTCAGGCTTTGTGTTGGTGGCAGTGAAGTAGATTGATGATCTGCCATAAGCCCATTATATAGCGACCTGCTGCGCCAAACTCATCGTATTATGAAATGAATGGTGGAATGTTTAGCTGCTATTTTGGTATCTTTCATGTTGCCAAGTTTGAGCTTGTTAATCTGTGCAACTGAGTTTCATTGTTTGAGAGTGTGATTGATGATGCAGATTGCACATTCTAATAAGGAGATGACAGCGAAAGCCTTCATTGTGTTTTTGAGGGCAAACGCGTCGCACCTTCCATAAAAAGACCCAAAACTCTTGAAAAATTAAACAAAGTAAGGGACATTCTACCAGAAAGGTATATTTTCACTAATGAAAAAATGACAGGGCCTGACTAAGCTTGCCATCTTCAACAAAACATACAAAAACAAGCGAAAAATCATACAATTCAATAATAAAACGCATCGTTGATCACTGTCAGCTCCTCCGTCAAATCATTCGGAAATCACTTCCAAGTCAGCCTTTATTGTGTATTGCACGCATTTCATGTTAAATTTAATGCAAAGTAACAGGATGTAACATGGGGGCAATTGTACATTTGTTTGTATTATTTGTAGTATTTATTTGTACAATTTATTTACAATTTCATGTTTTAATTGAAATACTTTTTATTCACTGTATTTATGTTTTTAATTCAGGGACAGATAATATAGGTTTCTGGTAGAATGTCCCATAAATGAATATACTTTGTTTTAGTTAAGGTGATGATTCGTTTTCAAAAATTATTGGATGAAGACCTTAGGATAAAGATTTTGGATAAAAGTCTTAGGACAATATTTCGGCAGGACCTCACAGGTATTTGTAGCCTACCCTTTTGATGAATCCGTACAATCTCATTTGTACAATTTAGTATGATTTGCTTATACCATAATGGCGGTTGAGTTTAGGAGTAGGGTTGGGTGCCACGCCACCTTTTTATTAAATCGTTCATTTTCATACGACTGATCTCGAAAATATTCGTACGAATTAGCTTCTAAATTGACAAAATTTAAAGTAGTTACGTTTCCTCGTGAGATCAGGCTGAATATTTACATTTTAAATTAGCTGTTATATTATCTTCTTCCAAAAGAAAAAAATATCTAACATCTTGTTATCCATTGCTGTTTTTTCAAAGCAATATTATATATTAGCAATAAACAAACATAAGTATACAATAATAAAGTGCACTAAAGCTAAGACACACAGTACACACACCTGACGTGTGTGGAGGCTGTGCTATTATAAGGCTATTTTTAAAATTTTCAGTTTTTAAACTTGATTCAGGATTTATTCTGCATTTTTCATCTTTCTAGAACTACTTTTTCAGACTCTGAGGCTGTTCATTCAATATTCATAAAAATGTGCACAAATACAGTGCTCAACATATAAGAGTATGCCCCTCACAAATCTCTCATATAAATGAATATTTTCTAAAGGAAACATTAAAATATTATTTTTTGTGCTTATACATTATATTAGTCCATAAATCTGGAGCTTATCCAAAATTAGTACACCCAAATTTATATGTTATAAAAAAATATTAAATACAAAAAGTAAAATTCAAGAGAAAAAAAAATGTAGTTTGTAATTTTTTCCCAAACTGTTGCATGAATTTAAATGTATTATCTTTATATTTTTAAAGATGTTTGGCAACTAAAATATTATTTTAATAAATATATCTGTTTAATAAATCTGTTTTCTTTAAATGCAACACAATATATTACCTATATTTACTGAAAAATTTATAAAAAATATAGATTTTTAAAATGGGGTGTACTCATTCCTGTACATATCATCCATAGAAGCTACTAGCAGAAAGTTATCAAGCTAACTTTTATTCATCAAAGTCTAACAAGACAATTATTTAACTGACCAGATGATTGCCGTTTTATTACACGCTGACCTGTCAAAGTTTAATGAAACTCAAAAAACGACAAAAAAAAACAAACAAAAAAAGACATTCTGAGGAGGCAAAGCATGTTTTTTTTTCAATAGGGGGTGCTATAATTGAAAAACCTACCGCTGTATGATTCATGAATCTTCTTTGGTTGATGTAGCGTCTTACTAGTATTATAAAAATTCAAAAGCATGCACCAGCTCAGTGCTTTACAATGGCAAATCATAAATGTATACCTCATTCTCTGCTATTGACAAGATTTTTCATCATCTATGACACTTGCTGTTTTTTCTGGCTTATTTTATTATTTATTATGAATAATTTTTTTAGAGTACAGAATCTCCAGATATAGAAAATAGAGTCAAAGAAGCAAAAATGAGTGAAAGGCTGCATCTGAAATCGCAAACTTCCTTAATAATACACTCTGGATGTTGTGAATCCATAACCCATTGTATCTGCATAAGTATGATTTGGCTATGGTGGCCGAGAGGGCTTAATGTGCTACAGTTTAAGAAAACACATGCAACTATGACAAGCCCAATGTTTTGACTTTTGGTGATTTTGACTTTTGATCCTTGTCATCGTGATGAAAAAAACAACTGAGTATCATCAGCATAACTATGAACTCTAACCCTATACTTTCCAATCACTGTGCCAAGAGACAGTATATACTGTATAATAAAAAACAGGAGGGGGGCTAGGACAAATCCTCATGGTGGAAAGAGTACTGAAAAATCATACTCAAGTAAAAGTACCATTACTTGCCCCAAAATGCAAGTAGAATAAAAGTATCTGTTGTAACAGATACTTTAAAATCGGATCTGTTAAAGTGTGACTAAAAAGTAGATTAGATTAGATTAGATTAGATTCAACTTTATTGTCATTACACATGTACAAGTACAAGGCAACGAAATGCAGTTTAGGTCTAACCAGCAGTGCAATAGCAGCAAGTGCAGGATACAGGTATAAGTTATAAAGTGCAGCTATAGAGAAACTATGGTAATATATCCTCATTTGTAAGTCGCGTTGGATAAAAGCGTCTGCTAAATGACTAAATGTAAATGTAAATGTAAATTTACAGATGGATGTACTATCAACATTATATACAGGTTGTATTAGCTACGAACAGATTTACAATAAATTAATATATGTACAGGATACTATTAGTAGCAGAAGTGTGCAGATAGATAAACATAATTATAAATGTCCATGTGCTGTGGGTATGTCCAGTTCAAATAAATGAATCAGTGCAATGAATATGTGCAAACTTTAAATGTGCAAATGTTAAATAGTGCAGTGATTGTGAGGAGTTTAAGTTAGAGGAGTGTGGGGGGTGTATTGGGGGGCAAAAGAGTCAGTGAGGGGCAGAGTTCAAAAAGAAGACAGCTCTGGGGAAAAAGCTGTTCCTCAGTCTGCTGGTTTTTGTCCGCGGGAGCCTGAAGCGCCTGCCGGAAGGCAGGAGAGAAAACAGTCTGTGAGCAGGGTGAGAGGTGTCCTTAAGAATACTGCGTGCTCGGCGCAGACAGTGTTTCTTCTGGATGTCCTCAATGGCTGGCAGTGTAGTCCCTGTGATGCGTTTGGCAGTTTTTACCACCCGCTGCAGTGCCTTACGCTCAGCAACAGAGCAGCTTCCATACCAGACTGTGACGCAGTTGGTCAGGATGCTTTCTATTGTGCAGCGGTAGAAGTTCACCAAGACGGCTGATGAAAGCTGGTTCTTCTTAAGTTGCCTCAAGAAGAATAGGCGCTGGTGAGCCTTCTTGACCAGGCTGGAGGTGTTGGTGGTCCAGGAAAGGTCCTTAGAGATGTGGGTCCCCAGGAACTTGAAGGATGAGACAGGCTCAACGGCCATCCCATTAATGTGGATGGGATCATGCGAGCCTGTTCGTCCCTTCCTGAAGTCCACAATGAGCTCCTTGGTCTTGCTGGTGTTAAGGAGCAGATTATTGTCGGTGCACCAAGTGGCCAGATGCTGTATCTCCTCCCTGTAGGCAGTCTCATCATTATTGCTGATTAGACCAATCACTGTGGTGTCATCTGCAAATTTGATGATGGTGTTGGATCTGTTCACAGGCCTACAGTCGATGGTAAAAAGGGAGTAGAGGAAGGGGCTCAGCACGCAGCCCTGTGGTACACCAGTGTTGAGTGTGACGGTGGTGGAGCAGATGTGGCCTGATCTAACATTCTGAGGTCTGTTAGTCAGAAAGTCCATAACCCAGTTGCAGAGAGACGTGTCGATATCCAGGTCTCTGAGTTTGATCAGTAACTTAGAGGGTATGACAGTGTTGAATGCTGAGCTGAAGTCAACAAACAGCATTCGTGCATAAGTGTTTTTATTGTCCAGGTGTGTGAGGATAGAGTGCAGTGCTATGGAGACGGCATCTTCTGTGCTCCTGTTGCCACGGTAGGCAAACTGATGTGGGTCCAGTGTGGATGGCAGGGAGTCTTTCAGATGTGCCAGGACCAACCGTTCGAAGCACTTCATGATGATGGGTGTGAGTGCTACAGGGCGGTAGTCATTCAGGCATGTTGGGCTGGAGTGTTTGGGCACTGGCACAATAGAGGTGGTTTTAAGGCATGTTGGCACAGTTGCTAGGTTAAGTGACAGGTTGAAAATGTCTGTGAATACCCCAGTGAGCTGTTCTGCACATGCTTTGAGGACGCGCCCAGGAATACCGTCTGGTCCAGCAGCCTTACGCACATTGATCCGACTCAGTGCAGTGTAGACTTCTGAGGAGGTGAGTGTGATGTGTGAGTGGTCGGTTGAGGTAGTGTTCCTGGTGTAGGGTTCTGTATTGTCTCTTTCAAAGCGGGCATAAAAGTCATTTAGCTCGTTCAGGAAGGAGACATTTGTGGCTGTGGGGGTGGACTGGCTGGGTTTGTAGTTGCTGATGGCCTGGATGCCCTGCCACATGCGCCGAGGATCAGAGTTGGAAAAGTGCTCCTCTAGCTTTAGCTTGTAGCAGTGCTTGGCCTTTTTGATGCCCCTCTTCAGATTAGCCCTGGAAGTGCTGTAGGCCTGTGCATCCCCTGATCTGAAGGCAGTGTTGCGTGCCTTCAGCAGGAGGCGCACCTCCTTGTTCATCCATGGCTTTTGATTTGGGTATGTGGTGATCTGTTTCTGGGTTGTAACACTGTCTATGGTGGTGTTGATATATTCCAGAACAGAGGAAGTGTAACTGTCAATGTCTGTGTGAGAGCCACATGTGGCCTGGGAAGCAAACATCCAGTCTGTGTGTTCAAACCTGTCCTGGAGTGTGGAGTCCACCCCCGCTGGCCACACTTTGATGGTCCTTACTGATGGCTTCACACGGTTGACGATGGGTGAGTACTTGGGGGTGAGAAACAAACAAAGGTGGTCTGATTGACCCAAGTGGGGGAGGGGGGTCACAGCATATGCTTCAGCCATGTTTGTGTAAACTTGGTCTAAAGTTTTGTTTCCCCTTGTGTGGCAGAAAATGTTTTGATGGAATTTGGGGAGCACTGTCTTTAAGTTTGAGTGATTAAAATCCCCCGCAACAATAAAAGCAGCCTCCGGGTGAGCAGTCTGTTGTTTGCTGATGGCTGCATGAAGTTCATTCATAGCGAGCTTGGCATCAGCGTCGGGAGAGATGTAAGCGGCAGTTATTATGGTGGAGGTGAACTCCCGTGGCAGATAAAACGGTCTACATTTAACCATGAGAAATTCCAGGTTAGCAGAACAATGTCTTCCAACGACGACAGAGTTTGTGCACCAAGCTTTGTTAATATAAATGCATAATCCTCCGCCTCTGGTCTTACCGGAGTCATCCGCCGTTCTGTCTGCTCGGAATGTTTGATGCTCCGTTAGCGATAAAGCGTTGTCTGGTATCCCGCTGTTTAGCCATGTTTCTGTGAAAATCATGACATTACAGTTCCATAATCTTTTGCTGTGGTTGATGCGCAGTCGAATCTCATCCATTTTGTTCACCAGTGATCGTACATTGGCGAGAAAGATGCTGGGTAAAGAGAGCCGGTGTGGTGTTAGCTTTAGCTTAGCTCTTAGCCCGCCGCGCTTCCCCCGTCTTTGTTTACGTTCTCTGCGCCGCCTCCGAGCACTTCCGCCCGGCTGGATAGGTCTCTCAGACCCGGGTGTTCTGGCGATCTCAGGGATGAGTCGAAGATTGTTAATAAAACTGTCCGGAATGCACAATCCAATATCCAAGATGTCCTGTCGGGTGTACGATGTAAAGGCACTGCTGTTCTGCACGAACAGACCCGAAATGAGCAGGAATAATACTGCAAAATTGCAGAAACTGGAGAGACGCTGAGCCTCGCGAACCGAACGCGCCGCCATCTTGTCTCGAAATGATGAGACAAAAAGTAGACCTTTTAAAAGTACTCAAGAGTAGTGAGTATTACACTGTGAAATGTTGATGCGTTTATATGCAATTTGTAGATGTGTGTGTAAACGTAAGATTCTGTGTATTTAGTTATTGTTTAAGACCATTTGGCATCATCAATGAGTAAACATCCTTCATCTTATCAGTGACATGCAGTCTAAACAGTCTGTGGGTAACTGCGTGTAAATATTTTGAACATCTTCACTGAAAAAAATTATTCAAAGAGGATTCCTTGGATTTACTCGTTTACTTGTTTGTTTAAATTCAACACAAATAAATTGTTTGCAACAGTTTTTGCATGCAACACTTTTTTCAGTGTTCTTGGACACTTTTAATGCTTCCAAATTGTTTGCTGCATTTATAAAACGTTCATGTTTTGATTTGAATTCTGATTGAATTGATCAGTTTGATGCCATTTACTATCTATGTGCGATTTGATTTGACGGGAATCACAGGGCTGATTTTTCTACTGAGCCAATCCCCATAGACCAGACAAAATGAAGTAGTTGCTGCCGGTTGAAGGAAAATAGTTGAGTAAAATTACCAATGCAGCACTAAAAATTTACTCAAAAAGTACACATTTTAAAAATTACTTGGTAAATTACAATTGCTGAGAAAAACTACTCAATTACAGTAGTTTGAGTATTTGTAATTTGATACTTTACACCACTGATGACACTCAATAGATATTGTGAAAACAGTGCCGTCATGGGGTGCATTACATGTTTAGTCTATAGGCATGAGTGAGTGCAACCAAAACAGAAAAGTAAGTCTGAATGAAGATGTTTAGTGTATAAAGTTTACAAATTAGCATAAACTATTTGATTTTTACTTGATTTTTCAGATTTGTTTGAGCAGTGATTGTTTTGTCTGTAACTGAAACTTATAATAATAATAATAATTATTATTATTATAGTAATAATAATAATAATAATAATAATAATAAACTTTCCATTCTATCTGTGTGAGGAAGGCAAGGTAAATTTATTCATATATCACATTCCATTCACAAATGTAATTCAAAGTGCTTAAGGAATAAAGGATATGAAAATAAAAATAATTAAGAGAATAAAAAATTATGAAAAACAGATAAAACAGATTATAATGTGTTAAAACCAGTTATAAAACAATGAAAAAATAAAAGAAAAATAGCACAGTGCTCATTCAGTAAAGGCACAGCTAAACAGATGTGTTTTCAGTCTTGATTTGAATGTGCCTAATGTTGGAGCACATCTGATCATTTCTGCAAGCTGATTCCAGCAGAATGAAGGCCGATTCACACAGCTTTGACTGAACTCTTGAAATTTCTAATTTACTTAATTCTTATGATCTGAGGGATTTAATAGGCTTCTATTCAGTGAGCATATCTGTAATGTATTGAGGTCTATCTGTACATATTACATATCTGTAATGTATTGAGGTCCTAGGCCATTTAGTGATTTATAGACAAGTAATAATACTTTAAAATCTGTTCTGAATGTAACTGGGAGCCAGTGTAAAGACTTGAGGACAGGTGTGATGTGCTCTGATTTTTTGGATCTGGTCAGAATCCTGGCAGCTTTGTTCTGGATGAGCTGCAACTGTCTTACTGTCTTTTTGGAAAGGCCAGTGAGGAGTCCATTACAGTAATCCACCCTGCTGGTGATAAAAGCATAGATAAGTTAAAAGTCAAGTCCTCAATGGAAACAAAACATCTAATTCGTGCAATGTTTTTGAGATGATAGTATGCTGATTTACTTACTTCTTTGACATGACTACTGAAACTCATATCTGACTCCAAGGTTCTTGACCTTATTTTTTGTTGTTTGACCCTCAGAGCCAAGGTACACATTCACCTTGAAAACTTCATCTCTAATCCCAAATGCAATGACTTCAGTTTTCTCTTTGTTTGACTGAAGAAAGTTTTGGCACATCCAATTGTTAATTTCATCATTGCATTGGCAGAGGGTATCTTTTAAGGAGGAGGAAGTACCTTTTAAAGTATAGCACCCTGTTTTGTTTTGTCATAGTATTGCATGAAATCCAAAATATGACAAACGCTTTCACTGGGGTAAATCCAGTATTGTGTAACTCTTGTTTCACCACTGAATCGTCTAGTCAGATATGCTGTCCACACTGCATTGCCTTGTACTGTATGCCTAATCGCTGTGTGTGTTTTATCAGGATTGTTCAGTTAGCTAACTGGAAGTGGAAATTGATCATTAGCCCCATACCGATCTAAGCTCATCTCATCCAATCAAGTGGCTGCGTAGTTGTGATCTCAGCAGCAGCTGGGTTTGAAGTGTGTACGCGGATGAACTGTTAGCACTGCTGTTTATCTTGGTATGTCAGCCATAAAAAAGTCATGAGTCATTTCCTCCCCGCAGGTAATAAACACTCCTACGCCTTACTCATCAGCATGTACACAGTCAACACACACATATCGTATTTTGCAGGAAGCATTTACAGTTTCCAGTAAAAGAGGATCAACGGTTAAAAAGGGGGAAAAGACAAGTTCTGGCAGGGTCTTTGATGGGAGGAAAAATGGGAGTGAGTGAGAGCATCTTCATAGGAAAGTCATTCTAAGCTCCAATATGCTGGAGGGCAGAGATTATCATTAGAGAGATGAGGAAAAGGAATGGGTTTGGTTCACAATTAGAAAAGCAAGTCCAGGCCTGAACTGACTCTGCTACAGTATGTGAGAGTTACAGGCTAAACACTGCAGATTTTTTTCCATAAGAAAAACTCCTTGTTAACTCACAATGGGTTCAGTGGGCAGGGTTATTCCATTGCGTTTAGAGTTAGCAGGAATGGTTGCACCTCTTTCTTTCTTCCACTGAGCATTAATGAAGATGTTACACAGAAACACAGAATTTGCCTGCTTGTTTCCAAAGAATGAAAGTGAAAGGGGCATAAATAAAAGGATTATGCAGAAATGTTTGAGTGTGGTAAGACATGACTGAATAGAAAAACCTTACAGTTATATAATTATTTAAAGAGCCCCTATTGTGGGTTTTTTATAATGACCTTCCATGCAGTGTCACAGCACTAAGTGAATGAAAATATCCAGCTGAGGTTTAAATCTGAAAGTGCACTGTGTTTAAACTATTGAGTCTTTAACTAAACAGTAGAATCAGAGTCGAATAAATGAATCGAGTTGGGTTCAGATCTTTTGCCTGAACGCATTGACGTTAACACGGTACATTACCAAATATTTAGCACCGGATCTGATAAAACATGAACATGCCTTTCCCTTCAGACACTAGTGGAGCACAGGGCATCCCGGGACTGATAAAGATCAGTGACAGATGGAGATTTTTCTGTAGGGAATAAACGGTTAAAGTTCATTTTGACAACAATACCACAGTATGGCCAACCTAGTGCTATGTTTGTTCATGTCTTTTTTCAGATTTTTGATACAATAACCTATGCTGCAACACAGGATTTGTTGGCCTTTTGCTGTTAAAGGAAGGAGCAGCAGAATATTTTGTATGGGACTTTGTCAGAATTTGACAGGGACTTTGTCAGTAATTGTTCTACTTCACATGGACCAGTTTCTTCTTCCTCTGGATAATAACATGTAAGTGTAATTAAAATTGTTGCCTTGTTTTATGTAGTTTGCAAAATATGTGTTTAATTGTGTGTTGTAACTTGTAATCGGTCCACGCGGATCTCTCAGGTTAAATCCTTATGGGGCTATTCACATATTGTGTCCAAAACCCTGTTGAAACGCAACGAGCGCTTCTTCCTTTACCAATTTAAGTACGTTTCTAAACTCCTGATCCTTTGCCGTTTGTCTTTGCTATTCCCACCATCAGCTGCTCAAACACATGCACGACGATATCAATTTTCAAAATAGTTTAAGTTTTGCCACTGTGTTGATTAATACTGAATGTGTGTCATTGTTATTACTTAGGGTTAGGTTTAAGAGTAGAGTAACATGCTGGTGTTTAACTGCACTGCTTTATTGCATTCCTGCATTGGGCTCTCACATACTCTGCTACTGCTACTGTTTTGCACTGAACCCAATCAACCAATCACAACAGACTGGGTCATCGGTTCAGTCAGCGCAGATTAGCCTCACGCAAAGGAGGGGTTTGGGAACAAATGAATCGCTGAACGAATCATATGGGAGTCATTGGGATAATTAGGTAAAAATAAATGCATATTATAAGACATTTAAAGTGTTTTTTTGACCTTGCATGCATATCAGCCTGTTTTTGTAGATCCCCAAAATCAATATATGACCTTTTATAATGCAAAATAGGGGCTTTTTAAGTCAAAATTTTATTTATAGTTTATCATATGACTCTCTGGAATATCTGATTCTGATTGGTCAATCACAGCATTCCAATTGATGTTATTCTCAGATAATAACTAAGTTGACAGGCAAAAAACAAACAAACAAACAAACTCCAACTTTTCCCTGCTTTACTAGTTTTCGCCACAGCAGAATGAACCATCAGTTTCTCTGGCAATTGTTTTACACTGTAGACACACACATACACATATGCCACAGCCATATCACCCTGCAGGCCAACACCAGTTACTCACTGAAGTTAAGCAGGGCTAGCATGGGAAAACTAGATTTCTGTTGGAAGTATTGTAGGTGAGTCTAGCAGGAGGCACTCAATCTGTGGTTTGTGTGTGTCCTAATGCCCCAGTATAGTGAATGGGACACTATACTGTCAGTGAGCGCTGTCTTTTGGGTGAGATGTTAAACCGAGGTCCTGACTCTCTGTGGTAATTGAAAATCCCATGGCACTTCTTGTAAAGTGTAGTAACTCCTGTGTTCTGGCCAAATTCGCTCCATTGGCCCTTACTGACCATGGCCTCCCTATCATCCTCATCCACCAAATTAGCTCTATCACTGTCTTTCCATTCCACCAATAGCTGGTGTGTGGTGAACGTACTGGCACCATTGTCCTGTGGCTGCCGTCACATCATCCAAGTGGATGTTGCACACTGGTGGTGGTGTGGAGAGACCCCCTCATGATTGGGAAGCACTTTGGGTATATGGCCATACATGATAAATATGCTATATAAATAAAATACACATAACATTCTTATTCTCCAATATTTTATATAGTAAATCCCAAGCTTTCGTAACTAATAAGGTATATTTACAGTAAAATACAAACTTGACAGCTGTGATCTTCATGCATTTCATTGTACAAACAAAAAAAACTTTAGCAGATCTAGCAGGACATGTAAGTTTAAAGCCATTCATCTTTGGGTGGTTCTGTGATGTCAAGACCTGAATACAATAAGGTTTGTGTGTCTAGTTGCTTGGTAAAGTGGTTCTTCTTGTTGGTTTCATATGAATTGCATAATCAGTATTGTTGACAGCTTCATTGAGATGAAGATGGTAGAAGAAGTGCCATCTTGGTTTTATTAATTTTGCAAGAACATGCAAATTCACTTAAATTCAATTCAAGTTTATTTTGATAGTGCTTTTCTCAGCTTTACAAAAGTTGTACATTATTACATTACAATCAAAATCAGAAAGAGTTAAGGTGTAACTCAAAGAGTATAAAGTTTAAGTATACAATAGACAATACAGCGGACAAGCATATACCTGCAGTTTTACAATATATGGTGTTTTTTAAAAATTGATCTACAATATGTATTTAATACATTATTAATGAAGTTACTTCATTAACAAAAATAACTAAAGACAATTATTGTATTGTGTATTGCTTATGTGCTTTTCTTGGAGTCCTTGTAGGGTTTTGGATTTGATAAGCTAGGGCTGCAAGATGGGCATCCCAAGGTAGAAACAGATCGAAAGAAAGAGTATTATTATAGATGCTAGAGCTACAAATATTGGAAAAAAATGGACTTTGCGATATTTAGTTTTCTGCAATATACAGTCATTCCGGAAAATATTCACAGCGCTTCCCTTTTTCAACATTTTTTAATGTTACAGCCTTATTCCAAAATGGATTAAATTCATTTATTTCCTCAAAATTCTACACACAATACCCCATAATAACAATGTGAAAAAAATATTTTTTTTAAATTGTAGCAAATTTATAAAAAATAAAAAAAACCTGAAAAATCACATGTACGTAAGTATTCACAGCCTTTGCTCAATGCTTTGTTGATGCGCCTTTGGCTGAAATTACAGCCCCAAGTCTTTTGCGATGTGACTATTGCTTATTCGCACATTGCAATATCAATGCTAAAACAATATATTGTGCAGCCATAATAGCTGCTGTTCATAATATTTTAAAGGAGATATTCATTGTAATGTGAAAGGATGCATTGGATGCAAGGGCGTAGGTTTGCACTAGACATTGGTGGAGACGGGTGAATGACTATGCTATGACTATGCTATTAATTATATAACTGCTATTAAAATATATTATTAATTAATCCTCTCTTCACACAATTTATTAAGTTAAATAAATAATCAGGCCCATAGCTAAGGGTGGTTTGAAAGACCAAAAGTTGGATTATTCATATTTGTAATTTTTTTTTTTTATTCAAATGGCCAAATTCTGACTAAGGAAAGTTGAATGTGCTGGCCAGTTTTTTTATTTACCTAGAGGCATCAGTTTTTAATTTAAAACAAGTTTTAATAGATTTCTAAAAAAGTAAAAATATAATGATAGATGATAATAAATTTGTATTTTAAAAATAAGTATTTCTTCAATATTTATTTATTTTAAATTTTCAATAGTTAGAAAACTGTAATATAAAACTTACAGTTTAAATGCACATTTGTAAACAAACAAATTTAACTTTAACTTGTAATAGTATGCTAAGCAATTTGACAAATATATTTTGGTAAATCAAAAAGTGCGGTTATGATAACCAACCGACAAGCTAATCCAGCAAAAATTAGTTCTTAATATCTCACTAAAATGTAATATTTATACTTCATAATTAAATCAGGCAAATAACTGCAAAAAGGTTTAGTTTTTTAGGAAAAAGTAACCATCCTTTTCCATAAGCTGGCTATGGGCCTGATAGTGTAATGTGAAAAGAATATTTATTAACTAATAAAGAGAGTTTAATAAAGACCTCCGTTTATTTTAGCCCTAGTGCAAACAAAACATGTCTCATATATCAGTATTATGCCTATACACAGGCTGTATTTTTTCTGACAAACTGTTTCAACGGAAATTGGACATGCTACTCTGTGAGATTAAAGAACTGGCAGGGATCATATACATTTACATTTAGCTGTTTATACTGTAGTTAGTTTTCAGGCCATATTATTCAGATTTTTCACTATATCAGTCTGCTTTAACATTATACTGTGCGTTAAAGCTGGGAAAAAACACAAGCATTACCGGCATTATAATGATGGACTCATTCAGTAGCGAACTTGTGTTTATGTGACTTACACTTTTCGTTGAAAAAACCTAATGACTACCTTTTTTTTTTGCTGCCACCATCATCGCTTGTGTGTGTCACCCAACACACCTTATTCTTGCACGGGAAAAAAAAACAATCCACTGCGTTTGGCGCTGCTTGTATCTAAACGCAGCCACACCCTCTCACATGACAGCAGGGAAAGGCACAGCCAATCAAAATGTCCATATGTGTTTTGGGGGCGGGAGGACTCGAGGAGAGAACGTCATTTAACCCTTTCTGCATGTTTAAGTTAACGTTGACATTGCATTTTTTTTAAAGGATTAAATTATTGGTGGGGACATTTTAATGGTCGGTGGATATTGGTGGGGATGCGTCCCCTCCGTCCACCCTAAATCTACGCCCCTGATTGGATGAGATGCATTTAACTGGAACATAGTTATGTGATGTGTATATGATTTACTAAAAAGATAAGTCTTTAATCTAGTTTTAAACTGAGTCTTGGTGTTACAACCTCTTTGATGTTAGTCTAGGGTAAAAGTAATAACATTTAACAGGTGTGGTACTTTCACAAGTGATGGATACAAGCAAAAGACACAAACAACAAAACTGCCAACAAAAGTGATTTAATGTACAAAGAAAGTGAAACCAGAATGCCCAAATATATTTTCAAAAGGAAGAAATATTATAAATTGTATTATTATAAAGTGGCAAATTCAAACAAAGTATCAAACAAAATTAGGTCAACTCAAGAGTAAGGGGACGATAGTGAAGCCAAATCAAATAAATAAATATAACAAAACATTTCTAACTCATAAACAAACCCCTTACCTCGCTAGAAAAAAGAAAAGAAAAAGTCTTCAGTGCCAAGCGCCGTAATCTTCCCTATAGTGAACTATATAAAAATAAATATACAGATGGCGTTCACTTCTTACCTGGTGTTTTAAACAATGGATTGTCTACGTGTTTGAAAAAGGGAAGTCGTACGACATCTTCCCTGTCCACCTTACTCTGAGGAAAAGTGTGAACTTGAAATCTCTCAATCTTTTCATGTAAGAGCTGGGCCAGAAAGTATCAAACAAAAACAACCAAAATAAAGATATACAAAAATCACAAAGTTGCTCAAAATGGGCAAAAGTAATACAAAATTATTTTACCCAAACGAATGTAAAGCAAAAACAATGAAAAACAAAATCATGTCAGTAAAATCAAACAAAAACTAGATTAAAGGAAAAGCGCTCTCCTCCGCTCTTCCTGGCATCCTTTTATATGACCGCGCCACGTCACCCAATGATGATTGACTGTTCTCCCGACCAACCGGCTGCCGCGAAGGCGGACCTTAAGGAAATGACAGGCTGGGAGACAGAGAGAGAGAATGGGAGGCAAAAATCCTACGAATATACATCTACCGTAACACTTGGAAATTATCAGGAAGACTATTCCAGAGTTGAGGTGCCATATACGAAAACGCACGACCTCCTTTAGTGGACCTTGCTAATCTGGGTACTTCAGTCCCAGCATTTTCTTTTCTGCATCTGATACTTCATAACATACCAACATTTCAAAGGTAAAAGGTTGTTCAAATAAAAGTAGAGTGATGCTCATATATACTATAATCTTTATCACCAAGAACTACAGAGGATTTTAACTTATTTCTGTTCTACTAACAAAAAAAAAATCCATTGAAGGAGCTGTCATGTTCATTGACCTCACTAAACGTATCATTCAGATGGCTGCTTTTAATTTCAGAAAGGTCTAAAAAGCAATCATCAATGACATCTGGGGAGAAACTGACAAAACTGTCAAACCTTGAACTGTGGAGAGCCTGCAGTCAAAAGGGGAAAGCAACAGAGCCTGTGCTGAAATGAGAGAATTTATCTTGGCTTTTGCAAGCTGGTGATAGAGAGTCAGAGATGGCTTTTTTTCTGCTGTATGACTAAGGCTCTGTTTACAACTTGTATTAAAATGTGCTTTTTCCAATCAGATCACAAATAGAAAAGGGAAACAAATTCTTCTTTATACCTGGTGCTTTATTCACTTAGTCTCTTTTGTTCACTTACAACCATTTTGGTGTCTTATAATCTGCATTTTTGTTTACCTAATTATCCCAAGACTATCATATTATTTGTTGAGTGATTAATTTTTCAACCCCTCCTTTATGTGATGCTAATCTGTTGTGAATAGTCTAGTGCATGCATCACTCGTTGGAATGCCTCAGAATATCTGATTGTCATGTTTCAAGAGTCCACACTTAGATATTGCTTGACGCTATTAGCAGGTTTGGCATGCTGTCCCGGGAGAGAACCCTGAGCTCAGAGATAATTGAGCCCAAGGCTCCCGCCTGGTCAATAACCATATAAGGGGGTCTGAGATCAGGTAGGTCTTGAGAGATCCCCCTGGTAAAAATGTGGAAAAGGAGGAGATGGAGTGGAAGGGAGGATTCTTCCAAAATGAAGGGTGAAATCTGCCTATATAGGCTTGGATCAATCTGATTGGATTATTGCTGATTACTGATGAGAGACCAGCTGTGATCAACCATATCACATGCTCCTCTCGAAATTAGTTTGTAAAACTTCAATTATTTTTTGAGGTGCTACTGTAGAAATACCTCAAACTCACTCTCCTTCAAATAAGAAAGAGGCAGGAACCAGTGAACATTAAAATAAATCATAATATAAACACAACACAAAAGTAACCATCCGGAGCTCCTCCACAAGACTCAATACTTGTTAAAACATACACAATGTCTTATTGTAAAACTTCCTCTAACTCTATCTTTCCAACTTCATTAACTTTCATCCAAACAGCATGTCAAGATGGAATCAGATGTGGCTCTACTTTGGCGCCCTACAGAAAGTTAACAACTTAGATTTGAGTAAAAGATTACAGCACTTTTATTTATTTAGCTTAATTTCCTCTGTGATTATTTAATGAAACTATTTTGGCTTTTTGTTGTTTGCATTCAGAGAGGAAGGATGATGTCAGGTTGACATTATGTCAAGTTCAGAGTGATGGTTTGACCTCAGCAGGCCAGAGTAACCAGTAGTGAGTCATTTGCCGCATCACAGTTCTTATCTAATTATTATTAACACTGGAACTACCAGAATTCTATAACTACTATAATTACTGTGGTGGTCATTCTGACCGTTCTCATATAAGACGTCATACGGTCACGTCATATTTACATTTAAAGCTTTATTGAGATATTAAAATTACGCTTTGAATGTCTGCCGTCATATTAAATGAAGTCATTACCGTAAAATTACAATATTTTTGGTAATACAGCATATAATACAGCATATACTCATCATTGTGTGTTGTATACTAGGGTAGGTTGGTCTGCTTTGTTCATTCGTAGGATCAAGCATTGGCATATCTTTGTTTACAAATCTCTTTTGGGTTTACACCCATCATATCTTCAGTATTACATTTGTAAAAAACCTGTCCTTAGCTATGGCCTTCAGTCACAAGATATTTATTTACTGTCTGTTCCTAAAGTGCGGACTGAGATGCGGAAAAAAGGCATTTAAATATGCAGCACCTTTTTAACTTTTTAAAGAATTGATTTCACTGAATGCTTTTAAAAAAAGTATAAATGATTTAGAAATTGAAACATGCTTGTAGATGTTTTGATTAGTTTGTTTGTCAATGTGTGACTCATGTTAACTGTCATTATCTTGCGACCATGTTACATGTATACTGCCTATCTTGGCCAGGATGCTCTTGTAAAAGATATTTTTAATCTCATTGTGTAAATATCTGAAGTAAAGTTATGTCTTAGCTATAAGAAAGTTATTTTTATGTTAGTGACAGCTATGGTAATTAAAGAGTGAAATACTCATAGCTCTTTTGTGTTTTGTAATTTAATAAAATAATGTTAGAAAGAAATAACATATTTACACATATACATATAGACATATTTAGGACAAGTCAGGGTGTTATAGATATGTGGCTTTTATTTCCACAAGCTGTTAAATTACAAATGGTCAAAATGACTGCCTTGGTAATTGTAGTGTTAAAAAATTGTAGTGCATTGACTTAATCAGTTAAGTTACTCCCTGATATCTACATAATGTGGCTTAGGTAATGAAGCAATATGAAGCTCAATTTTGACCATATTTGGAATGGTCTCTGCAACTCGTGTCAGTGCCAGCTCTCACACAAACGCAAACCCAATTCTATTGTATACCCCTACCCCTTTGCCCTTGAAACAGAGTGTAAATGGGGTAGGGATAATAATATACATTAAAAACACTACTACTCTACTACTGCACATGACATTGTGTTGTCATTAGCGCACATTGTGAATGCTGTTGAGCGTTTTCAATTCATTCGTTGTGTGTGTAAGTTCAGTTTATTGTGCACTGTATGAGAGTTGAACTGAATGAACTGAAAACCTCACATTTTTAATGTCATGCGCCTAAGCATCAAGACCGTCAATACAGTGGTTGTCTATCAAGCGCAGTGCTCCACTGTTTAATAATGTAAAAAAAGCTGCATCTCATTCGCTGTGATTGGCTTCCCTCAGGAGCCTCCGGATTCCCTCAGGTGACCATGTTACTGAAAAATCTGCATTAATACCTTTTTTATTTACAATTGTGGGTTTTGATTTACAAATGTGGCTGCAGCAGCAGATGTTTTCAGGACAATTTCTCATCTTTGTTTAATGGGCACTTACCCTTACGCCTCCACTCACTTGGACGCACTTTGTGGTCTTGCATAGCTTCCTTCTCCACAGAATTGCTCCTTTGCTCTGCTTGTCTCTTTTCAAAATAAGAGTCCCACACATATAAAGTAGTATGTTCAGTACAAGTTTAGCTAAATTTAAATATAACGGGAAACATTAGCATTGTTGTAATCTCACTAAGAAACATTGTGCCCAGTCACACGCAGCCTGGGACATGCATATTTATAATCCCATGTGCAACGTAACAGCATGTGTTTTTGTTCTGATTGGCCTGTTTTTACACGGATTTTACACACATGATTTACATGAGAATGAAGAAACAATAGTGTTTAAGGCTTCATTTTCTTGTACTGAACCATTTTTGTTCATCTATGCCTATCCATATTATCATTTTATGGCACCAATAATTACAAATTCCAGTGTAACCTGTATGGTCTACTATTTCTGGTAGAAATTTAAAACGCAGATCTGTGCACATGCTAGCATGTAAAATTGGGCCTAAAACTACAAACATGACTAATGCCTCATTCAGACTAGCAGTAACTTTGTAGCTGCCTGTCGCTCTGGGTCGCGAGCTGGAAAAAGATCATGTGAGCTCTATTGGCGTTCCTATTGGTTGTCGCTCAAAAAAGTTGCTCTTCATTTGCATAAAGTTGAAGGATTCTCAACTTTGTCGGATCGCTTGACACTCCCACCTGGTTGCCAACAGTCGCTAGTGTAGACGGAGGTCGCCGGAAATCACTCACTCTGCGTTTAAATGAACGGTCGATTGTCGCTTTGCCGCTGCGAGTTGCTTGTAGTGTGAATGAGGCTTAAGAATAGAGTGGAAGAACTATGATGTAACCTTTAAGGACAATCGGCTGCTAGCATAAAACTGGTTCCCTTGATAAAATCTCTATAGAAGCCTATGGCTTTTCGAAAATTGCAAATAATAAGCACTGTGTCCACTGTACATTAAGCTTAAACGTTTTGTTCAACCAGACCATTCTCACACGATAATATAACTTTTATCACTTTTGGATCTTAAATGCAAACGCAAGAACTGAAAAGCTAACAATAGTCTATAAAAGCACTACAATTCCTTCGTGGAGCTTGCCTGTGACATCAGCACCACCCTACAGACAACTTTTCAACCTTATTTTTAGAAATATGATCAATGACTAAGATTTACTCTCGATTTATTATATTATAATCCATGCTATATATTATAAACAAATATAAATACACAAAAACACATCTGTGTATAGAACCATGTGTCTTTTGGATAGTTTTACATGGGAAATACATTTGTATTGCTTTATGGTTGTTGTAAAAGTTTTAAAACACATACTGTATTTTTTTATAAATGTGCCTACATAGTATTATCATTTAAATAAGTGGGTCACTCTTTATTTTGGTGGTCCATTTGTTGAATTTAAGTTACAGTGCATCTACATGCTAACTAATTCTCATAGGTAGACTGTTTGGGTTTGGGTTAGGTTTAGTGTAAGTCGATATGTACTTGCAAAGTTTCTAATAGTCAGTTAAATGTCTGCTGAATGTCTGTATCAACAGATATTAAGCTGACAGTCAACTAATACTCAAATGGACAATCAAAATAAAGTATTACCAGTAAGTGTATCGAGCGCATGCAAACATACAGCCCGCATACCTTAGTAACAGACGATAGAATTGAGGCGTGAGAGACAGGTCTATCAAATGCCTGCAAGTTCCATTATGGATAGAGAACAAGGTTCAATATTCTTTTGTCTTTTTTGTCTTTTTTTGTCAGTAAGTACAGTGAAAAGCAGCCCATACAGTCACATATGCTATTTAGGGAGGAGTGTAAATATTGCAGTTATGACATAGAGTTAAATGTGTTCAGATAAAGAAAAAACAATGAAAAATCAATTTATCACGTAAAATTGACAGTTAATATTATATTTTATTTTTTTAGTTAATATGTATTTTAACAAATTTATTTGCACATTTGCATTACTAAGAGCAGGAAAGAGACAGGTTGCAGAGGTAAGCAGTATCTTAATAATATCGTTTAATTAAAATAAAGGATCAACAAATTAATCTGTCTTGACAGTCTTTACAAGTGAAGTCATTATCTACACACAATATCAATGCCCAATTAGAAAAATACTAAATAGAAAATGACAAACAAATCCAAATGCCCAATGCAAGTGGGCTCCATTCCAGACCAGTTCAGCTCGATGATAATGGCTCCAACAACACCTGTAGTCCCACTTAGCAACTTGATATCGACAGTTTTTTTTTTTAAAGCGTAACCAATTAAAAAAACAAAGAGTAAGATGTAACTGATTTGTTTTATGTCATAGAATAAAATGTGAAAGTATCTTGAGTTTGTGGTAGCCACGAACCTTATTTAAATGATTTAACCGAAATCCCATAAAAAAAAACCCCATTGACTTAGGCACGAGGGAACTGGAACTGCTAAAATGCTAACTTGCTTCCGGGTTTTTGCATACAATTTGATGTCATAGTTCCTCCACTCTATTGTAAACAAACTACAAACATGGCCGCTCTGATATGCAGATGTTTAGGTAAGGTTTGAGTGATTATTAATAACTAATACCTTACCTGATATATAAGGTATGAATGAAATATTTAGTTCATGTTATTCATATTATATTCAATATCTATAAAATCATTAAGCATTGAATGAATAATTATGCAAATACCTGAGGAGATTTCTCTGCATGACAGAGCTGGAAATGGTGGAATAATGTTATACTTTCCAATAAGGTAGGAAATTAATTATACAATAAATGTGTAGGATGTGACAAGATGATTGACAGGGCTGGTAACTAAGCAACAGAACAATCCATTAATAGCGCAGTATTATAGAGACTGTACTTCCTTCGTCAGCTGAGGAAGTTCAACCTGCCACAGGAGCTGCTCGTACAGTTCTACTCAGCTGTCATCCAATCCATCCTCTGCACTTCAATCACCGTCTGGTTCGGCTCAGCTGCCAAAACCGACCTCCGTAGACTACAGCGAATAGTCCGGACTGCTGAACGAATCACTGGCACAACCCTTCCTACACTTCAAGAACTGTACTCTTCCAGAGTGAGTAAAAGGGCTCGCAAAATCACTCTGGACGCCTCACACCCAGCACACTACCTGTTCGAACTGCTACCGTCTGGTCGGCGCTTCAGAGCACCAAGCACAAAAACAGCCAGACACAGGAAAAGTTTCTTTCCTCAGGCTGTCTACCTTATAAACAGTTAAATATTCCCCTACTGTGCAATAAATATGTGCAATACTTTCTCATACGCACTTGTACACAGTACCTTATATCAATATACAATGCAATACTTTCTACATTCGCACTTGTACACAGCACATTATAACCTGTATATTTATAACAATCTGTACATACAACTCAACATCCAGGTTTCTTGACTAACCACATCTGTTTAATGTTTATCATTTCTTTCTTTTTTTTCATATTTATTTTGTGTTGTCACTTGTCACTTTATGTGCACTGGAAGCTTCTGTAGCCAAAACAAATTCCTTGTGTGTGTGAAGCACACTTGGCAATAAAACTGATTCTGATTCTGATTATGTCCCAATGTGTACTCTTCTGTTACATACCAGAGTACATACAATGTATAAGGCAAATTGGGATGCAGCATCTGTGTCAGGCTGAACTGTCCATCCTGACACCCTGAGGTGATTGCGTATGTGTGAGTTTTTCTGGCATACAGTTGCTTCCGGCAGTACAACATGTCACATCCTGCCAGCCTGATAAGACTCTTTTGTTTTTCCTCTGTTCCCCAAAATGCTTTCAGAACAGACACATCCTGTATATGGGAAAATGCAAATCCTGCTCAAAAAGCTGTGGAAATTTGCTGAAACGAGAAGTGGCACAATAGGCTGGATCTACGGCAGTTTCTTAAGGCTCAGTGTCACCACTGTTCATTTTGCATACATATATACAAGCACATAAAGTAATGCAAAAACCCAAGACTTGTTTTTTCCTGTCAAATAAAGTAGGGAAAAAATAAATATAAATCAAAATAAGAAGACAAAATAAGCTAATAAACTACATTTAATTCCACATCAATAAATTACATTTAAACTACAACCCCAAATCAGAAAAGGTTATGACAGTATGGAAAACATAAATAAAAAGAAAAGTAGTGATTTCTAAATTTACTTTAACTTGTATTTCATTGCAGATAGTACAACAAACATTATTTAATGTGTTCCTCATGACTTTCAGTGTTCTGGAGCCCACAGCGTCCATTTCTCAAAAAATTTCTAAAAAAAAAATACCTGAAATAGAGATACATCTGACCACAGTAGACATTTCCACTCTGTGATGGTCCATCCCAGATGCCTCCATTCCAGACCAGTTCAGCTCGATGATAAGGTCTCCAACAATGCCTGTAGTCCCACTTAGCAACTTGATATCGACCTTTTTTTTTTTTTTAAGCGTAACCAATTAAAAAAATAAAGAGTGAGATGTAACTGATTTGTTTTATGTCGTAGAATAAAATGTGAAAGTATCTTGAGTTTGTGGTAGCCACGAACCTTATTTAAATGATTTAACCGAAATCCCATTAAAAAAAAACCCATTGACTTAGGCACGAGGGAACTGGAACTGCTAAAATGCTAACTTGCTTCTGGGTTTTTGCATACAATTTGATGTCATAGTTCCTCATGACTTTCAATGTTCTGGAGCCCACAGCGTCCATTTCTCCTAAAAAAAATACCTGAAATACAGGTACATCTGACCACAGAAGACATTTCCACTCCCAGATGCCTCTGAGCCCAGAGAAGTCGACGGAGCTTAACATAGGGCTTCATTTTGGCATTTGTAGATGTAACTATATTGTGGTACTTGACAATGGTTTGTCAAAGTAGTCCTGAGCCCATGTGGTGATATTGTTTTATAGATGTATGAGGATTCTTAATGCAGTGCCGTCGGAGGGATCAGAGATCATGGTAGTTCAGCTTAGGCTTGTGCCCTTGTTTTTTATGCACTAAAATTTCTCCAGATTCCTTGAATTTTTTATAATGTTATGCACTGTTGAAGGTGAAATATCCAAATGTCTTCCCTTTTTCTTTGAAGAAAATTATTTTTAAACATAAAAAAAAATCTCATGTATTTGTTGGTAAACTGGTGATCCTCAGCCCATCTTTGCTCCTAAAGGACTAGATCTTTCTTGGACGCTGCATTTGTACCAAATCATAATTACAATCACCTGTTTCAAATCACCCTAAATTGCCCCTGTCCCAAGTTTTTTTAAATGTGTTGCAAGAACTAAAATTGTAATGCGTGCAATTTGAAAAAACAAAACAAAATAACACTAGAAATCATGAGGAACACATTAAATAATGTTTGTTGTTGCCTGCAATGAAGTACAAGTCAAAGAAAATTTAGAAATCATACTGTCACAACATTTTCTGATTTGGGGTTGTAAAGGGAGAGGAATCTGGTTTTCAACCATAGATAATAAAATAAAAAAAATGAATAAATAACAAAATGAACAGGAAGACATTTGTAGTACAGGAAATAAAATACATGCACTTTTGTGGGAGCAAGTAAATAAAAAAAAGCACAAAAATAAACAAAGATTGTTACGGTTACTAAAGTAACTCTTCGTTTCCTGAGGGGGAACAGAAATGTTATGTTGAAAACTTCCACTATGGGGATTTCGTCAGAAACCAATCATCTGAAAGAGTATGAAAACGGGCCAATGAAATGCCAATGAGTTGGCGGCGTCAGCGTGCACAGCTGGCGTCAATGACAATCAGTCATGCTATAAAGATGCACCTAGTGCAATGCTCGACATCCTTTTCTAGCTGAAGAGACTTTCATGCTCAACAGCTAAGGGACAATCGTTGTGGCGAAGGAACATAGCATTTCTGTTCCCCCATCGGGGAACGAAGGGTTACTTTAGTAACCGTAACGTTCCCCTTCGGATGGGGAACTCCAATGCTATGTGGAAACTTACACTATGGGGAAATCTATGGAAAACTCCACAACGAAAGAACCTGGCGAATGGTGTGCCACGCAGTAGAGTGAGCACACCTACAACGCCCCGAGAGACAGTCTTCCAAATGTGTCCCCTGGCCCTTACTTACCTTACTTACCTGTTCAGGAACAGCTATATTTTTCAGGGAGTCGCAATAACCCAGTAAAATAGGTATCAGTCCCAATAGGGAGGACCCTGCGGAGCTCACCTGCTACCCAGTGGGGAGACCTGGTGACAACCTGTGGACTAGCCCAGAGAAGGGGATTCCATGCATAAGTATAGTTAGCGGGGAGGGAAGACACAAGCCCGCCTAAGAAGGGGGGACTAAACCGTGGCTGAGTGAGCGTATGGGATCGCCAGCGGGGATCACGCATAGCAGGCACCTATACCCAGAATGCGGGCTGACCATTGGGCATGCCAATAACATAATGGGCCAACACCTGACTCCTCCGCTGAGTCAGATGCTGGGGGCCTCGGAGGAACTCTGCAGGGTTCGCCAAATGGGGAACCAAACTGACAAAGCTGAAAAAGTGCACGTATCTCCGGGTTAGGGAGAATGGCGCAGCAAGCGTGTTTCGACACCTCAACCAAATCGTTTCCTCAATCACAAAGGGTTACCTAATACCCTTGAGGAAACCGGCTCCACTCACAGATTGTAAAACCTAGCAAATGTATTGGGTGTCACTCAACCCGCAGCTCTACAAATGTCTGTCAGAGAGGCGCCGCATGCTAACGCCTAGGAGCATGCGACGCTCCGAGTGGAGTGCGCTCGCACACCTGGGTGACACGGCTCACCCTGGCTCTGATAAGCGAGGGACCATCCAGTGGGCCAACCTCTTTTTTGATGCGGCACTACCCTTCTGCCGACCACCGTAACAGACGAAGAGCTGGTCAGAGGATCTAAAGCTCTGAGTGAGGTCCACATATATTCGCAAAGCGTGAACAGGACACAACCATGAAAGGGCTGGGTCTGCCTCCTCCGCGGGCAGCGCTTGCAGGCTCACTACCTGATCCTGCCTTGTAGGAACCTAGCCAGGCCGGGGTCTCAGGACAATGTGAGAGTAGGCCGGCCCAAATTTTAGGCATGAGTCACTGACTGAAAATGTCTCCAGGTCCCCAACCCTCTTAAATCAATGCCAGCGCGACCAGCAGAGCTGTCTTCAAGGACAGAAATCTCAAGGATACTAAGTCGAGTGGTTCGAAATGGATCCCCGCGTAGGCTCGTTAGCACTACCGCGAGATCCCAAGAGGGTATGAGAGGGGGGCGGCGTCGCAAGGAGGTAGAGTTCTGATATCCAGGTCCGGTTGGGTCAGAGAGGCGCAACCAGCAAGACCTGCTCCTCGAACTTCCTGACCTTGCACAGTAACAGCGCGAGTAGGCTCACTGGGGGAAACCCATATTTGCGCATGCCCCGAGGCCAGCTGTGGGCCAGTGCATCCATGCCGAGGGAGCCCTCGGTCAGGGAAAAGAACCCTGCGTTCTTGGCGGAAGCAAACAGGTCGACCTGGGCTTCCCAGAAGCGTGCCCATATCAGCTGGACAGACTCGAGGTGGAGTCGCCATTCTCCCGGGGTATACAGTTGATATACGCTACCGTCGCCGTGCTGTCCATCCTGACCAGCACGTGTTGCCCCATCAGCACCGGTAAAAAGTGGCGCAGAGCAAGAAACACTGCCAACAGCTCTAGGCAGTTGATATGCCAATGCAGCTGAGTTCCCTTCCACAGGTCCGCAGCAGCATGCCCGCATCACACGGCCCCCCAACCTGTACTGGAGGCACTCTGGCCCGTAGGAAGGAGGGGTCCATCCAAGGGGTGAGGACGCGGCGACACGGCGCAGTGACAGTCACTCGGTGACCCGATCGTGAAGCCAATGCTGTAGTGGTCTCATATGGAGCAATCCGAGCACCGTGGCCACGTCTGCGGATGCCATATGCCACAGGAACCTCTGAAATGATTTCAGGGGGACCACTTTTTTCCTGTCGAACTCTCTCAGACAGTTCAGCATTAGCTTGGCGCGCTCTCGTGAGAGGCGCGCCTTCATGGTAATCGAGTCCAGCTCCGACCCGAGAAAGGAGATGGTTTGTACAGGGGCGAGCTTGATCTTTTATCGGTTGACCTGAAACCCCAACAGGTGGAGGTGCCGGAGCACCTTGTCTCACGTGCCAGCGGCAGGGCAGCGTGGAGTGAGTGGGCTCACCCGGGGAGTGCTGGTGTCCCACGGGAGAGCAGGAGACGAGAGGCTCACTCTCGTCTCACACCCAAACTCCAGAGGAGGGGCTGGGAGTGGACGAGAAAGGAGACCGTTCTCTCGCGCTCCATGAGCCATTGGCGAAATGCACCGATCCTGCGAGCTGGAAGGCATAGCATCCCAGACTGGCAGTGTTCGGGCTGTCACATACGGAAAAGGGGAAAAAAGCTCTTTCGTTGGATTTTGAGTGGTGTTGAAAAACACATTTGATGTTATTTGTGAAGCCCGGCCCTCCAGCGGGGAAAGAGCAAGTTCCCTCTTCTCCGGATGGCCCGTCTCAGGGACACTTCGCGGTCCGTTTAACGGCGCCCTGGGGCAAGGTCGCTGGATGCCTGAGGGGTGCTCGGTGCTACCGCTTGGCTGGAGGCAGCCTGGCCCGCAGCTCTGTAGGCTCTGGCTCCGAGGGAGGCAGATAACCTGCATGCTTTGGACGGGAGCTGGGGCAGACCCAGCCAGGAGGAGGCGTCATGAGGACATACAGATGTTACTACTTCAATGTGTTCCTTTTGGCGCCATTCATACCGCGGCGACAGCGGTACTTGGTGCGCCAGCAGCTTTTGACCGCTGGGTGGCAGTTTAACCACAGATATTCAGCTTTGCCTTTCCACAACACTAAACAGACTTTTCTGTGCGTACCTTATGTGATCAGATGTGTTCAATTAAAATATAATTTTGATTTAGTTTTCTTAGTAATAAACATGATCTTACCAGGGCTTAAATATTCCGGCACCAAAGATTTTCTTGATTTTGGTATAATGATAACTCCGCACCAAACTGAGGCTTTCATTTTATAGCTAATAAATTACATTGTAATTATTGTAAGGGCTGTGACGGTCACCGTGATGACAATCACTCTAGAACACACGTTTTCTGTTTTGTTGCCAAGTAGCCTATACATTTATGAATATAACGTTAACTTAGACGTGATACAGCAAGTTCAAGTTCAGCCATAAACCTCGCTGGAAAACATATATTACTTATATTACTTATTATATTCGTGGCGAACGAGAAAGGCGAATCAATAATTAGGATGAAGCTATTTGTTGGGCTTGTTTAGAAAAATAAGTGTTAAATGGACAAACACGTCGAACCTCCAGAGCTGCGGTCATGTCACCCAGCCCATGAAATGCGGAGCCAGCTCCGGTGTCACCTACTGAACGCAAATGCCCAGCTAGTCCAGCCAGGTATGGCAGAGAGGCCTTTTCAAAAATGGCCAAATACAAAAGAGAAACTGATAAATAGTAGACGTTGATGAGAAATGGAGCAGCATATTTGGTAGTTGAGAACGCGCCGCTCCGCAATTTCCGAGAAATGCAGGCGGCGGAGCAAGATACCCTCTTTGCCACGGTTGTGAAAAAGTATCTGCATGCGCTACAGGCACACCGTCTCAGTGCTGCTGGAAACATTGTTCGGTTTAAGCGGAGACTTATTTGAGATTACAAAGTCAACATGTTAGTTTTTCTGGCAAAGAATTTAAAATATGAATAGAAAACAAAAGGCGGAGAGACGCAGTTTTTTTTTCAACATCTGACTTATGTTGTTACAAGCCTAGGCTAATATTTTTGTTTTTCGTTACTATTTATATTATTATTGATTAGTATTTGTGAAGTTTCTAAAATGTAACGTTTACTGTTTCAAGCAGTTAAAGTTATTTCTATTTAACTAGCCTACATTATTATAGGCTGTATTGTGTTGTTTTATCAACGAAAGTTAAACAACAAACATGTTCGTTTGTACGGATATTTAGCATAATACTTTGGTCTTTTTTGATTTCTTATTTTTTACATGAAATGTAAATTAACTTAGGTAGGCTACTTGGGTACAGGGGCGTAATTTGTTGGTAGTATACCGAGGAATGCTTAGACAGTGAATATTGTCATCATTATTAAAAAATTATAAATAAATAAATAAATAAATAAATAAATAAAACACCTTACGGAAAGGATGAAATAAAGGAAAAGCATGCTCTTAATCATTCTTCATAATCTGATTCGTAGCTATACATGCAATAAACTTATATTGCGCCGACAAGAACAAGCTCTAAAAGGTAAAGTCTAAAGCCAGAGGAGTTATTGATATTAATGTTAGTTGTTAATATGATCGTAAACACTGCGTTGTATAATTAACGCCGTCATTGTGTCGTGTCTGCGATTTTTTTTTTCTCGTTGAAGAACAGAAAATTCATGTTATCGCCGTCTTCCCAGCCAGGTTTTCATGCACAGTTTCATGACATTTATGACTAAATGTCATATAGCCAATAAGGAAAAATTAACATGTTTCAGGTCTCTCCAGTGCATTTGGACTGAATATTTGACTGTGTCTTACTGGATGTCTCCAGTAACTAACAAACATAGAGGCACAAGCAGACTGTAGAATTCATTCATTAATTCTTTCTTTTATTTATTTATTGTCAACCAAATATATATAAATTAATATGTGTGTGTGTGTGTGTGTGTGTGTGTGTGTGTGTGTGTGTGTGTGTGTGTGTGTGTGTGTGTGTGTGTGTGTGTGTGTGTGAGATGGCAGCAGACTGAAGAAGTTGTGCATTGGGTGGGTGGCATCTGCTGTTGTGTGCTGTAAATGTCCTGAAGGGAGGGGAGAGAGACACCAATGATCTTCTCAGCTGTTCTCACTATGCGTTGAAGTGTTTTCCTGCAGGATGCATTGCAGGTTCCAAACCACACAGTGATGCAGCTGGTCAGGATGCTCTCAATAGTGCCTCTGTAGAAGGTGTACATGATTGGGGCTGGCCTCTTGCTCTTTTGAGTGGCAGCCTGTTTGAACATATCCCAGTCTGTGGTATTGAAGCAGTCTTGTAAAGAAGAACCTTCTGGCCACACTTGTATCTCCTTGCAAACCGGTTTGGTAACTTTAACAATCGGTCTGTAAGCAGGCATTAGCATGACAGTTAAGTGGTCCACCAAGGTGGGGGAGGGGGAAGGCTTTGTAAGCTCCTCTCTGTGTGGTGTAAACAAAGTCCATTGTGTTATTGCCCCATGTAGGAAAGTCTATGTGTTGTTGTATTTTTGGAAACACACTCTTTAGGTCTGCTTGGTTAAAGTCCCCTGCCAGGATGAGAAAAGCATCGGGGTGGGCTGTCTGCTGCTCACTAATGTGCAGTTTCCGTAAACACAAAAGCACAACAGTCCTTTACAGTCCTATGTGATGAACGAAGTAGACGGATGTAGTCCAGTTTGTTGTCTAGTGAGCGTACGTTCGCTAGAATGATGGAGGGGATAGCGGGTTTGTGGGGGTTAGCCGCTAGCCTTGTTCGGATACCCCCGCGCTTACCCCTCTTCTGCTTCCTCTCGCGCCACTTGAAGCGCCTCCATTGTGGGCGAGGTGGTGAGGTGGGGGTCGGAGGATGGGTAGGCATCCGGAGCAAGCCGAGATCTTGCAGCTCATCAGTGTCCGCGGAGTTTAACTTGTGAAGTTTGTTTCTACCGATGTTGAGCAGAAATGTTCGACTATATGCGCACTTAAGGACAGATAAACGTGACGTTGACGCACAATAACACGGCGACATACAAGACCAGGAACACAAAAACACATTAATAACATATTAATAAATAATACCAAGTTTTAACACATCTGCTACATTCCAGTGGAGCCTCCGTTGCGCTCTACCACAGCTGGCAAAACTTTCTGAAGGTGGTTTAAGCACCAAATAAGTGGTTTAAATTATGTTAGTCTCCTTATTTCTTTCCGTTTTATTTTAAATATTATAAATGTTTAAAGTTTTAGGTAAAGACGTCAAAATATGCCCACACATGCAAGCTAAACTAGATCATATCTGAGTCATCACGCTTTATTACCCAACCAAAATCAGCGAGGAAAAAATAAATGTTTTAAATTAAATTATACTTAAATGTTAAATTAAATTAAAAAATGAATTTAAATTTTAAATGCCATTTAAAAATAGTTGCTAAAATTAATGTGTTACTTAGTTACATTTTTAGGCATTAGCCAAACAGAAAGCCTGTCTACGGTAAATCCACACGCACTAAATAGCCTACCTTTTTCTTTTATAACACTGTAAACATAACTTCGCAGGTCGATCATCTTCAAACGCAAAAGGCATTTTTAAGTGTCCTAACTTGACTGCTGCTGTAGAATGGGATGTTTTTTTTATATAACTTTAAACGTGTGCTTTAGCTATGTCAAAATGAAAGCTAATTTTTTTAAGGGTTCTGCGTTTTGTCAATTGTATAGCTTTAATAATAATAATAATAATAATAATAATGGATATAACAAATTATAATATTATAGTATAGACATTTTTACTAGGCTACTTTAATATTAATCCCTAACTGAAAAACTAATGTGAAAATGACTGGCAGCTGTGCTAAAATTAATATAATGGCAAATTTCTTCTGCGTTTTTTCCCTTTATAGCTCAATAGTTTTATTCAAAGAATATAGTTCTCTCTTCAACTTTCAGGTTTGAGGTGGGGGAAGAAGTGGCAGAGGCAATTCAAATGTACCATCTCTAAATTAAAAAAGGCCACTTACGCGGCATCTGTGTGTAAAGATTATTACCTTATTTTTATTTTATTATTATTATTTATTTATTCATTCATTCATTTTCTTTTTGGCTTAGTCCCTTTATTAGTCTGTAATTGCCACAGCGGAATGAACCGTCAACTTATCCAGCATATGTTTTACGCAGAGGATGCCAGGAGGGCCAGCTGGGGCTTCGGGACGGAGTGAAAGGAGAGGCAGGACTTTGCCCCGAGTCTGGGAAAGATGGCTTGCTGTCATTACACTAGTTTTCCGATGGCACACGAGTTACATGCGCCAAACACATGAACAAATAAATTAATAAATAAGGGAAAGAAAACATCCCCACCCAGCACGAGACGTCATTTCGACGTCGTTTTTTGGGCTAAATCAAGTCGGCCCGTCATAGACTTAATTTAGCCGAAATATCAACGTCGAAAATTGGTCTGTATTTGGTCTGTCGGATTTGGTCCTAACATAGACCAAATATCGACGTGGTCTTTGTTTTGCCCGTCGGATTTGGTCCAAAAATAGACCAAATATCGACGTGATTGTGTTGCCCGTCGGATTTGGTCTAAACATAGACCAAATATCGATGTGGTCTTTGTTTTGCCCGTCGGATTTGGTCCAAACATAGACCAAATATCGACGTGGTTGTTTTGCCCGGCGGATTTGGTCCAACATAGACCAAATATCGACGTGGTCTTTGTTTTGCCTGTCGGATTTGGTCCAAAAATAGACCAAATATCGACGTGGTTGTTTTGCCCGGCGGATTTGGTCCAACATAGACCAAATATCGACGTGGTCTTTGTTTTGCCCGTCGGATTTGGTCCAAACATAGACCAAATATCGACGTGGTTGTTTTGCCCGTCGGATTTGGTCCATATTTAGCCCAGTACTTGAACAAATGGTCATGAAGAATTACAAGTTCCTCACAAAATGTTTTACATCTATTGCTTTCTTTCCAGTCCAATGTAGAATGCTAAATATATAGATAGCGATTTAGTGCCATTACATTTAAATTATGCCAACAAATTATACGTTACTGTTGTTAACTCCTTCAGTATTTTCCCTGCTGCTTCATGCACTGATGTAAATATTTTTCAGGTAGCCTAAGTCGATTTGTTAATAAAGCAAAAGATTCCTACAAATATTGTAACAAATAATGTAAATTAAGATTTCAAGTCCATCAACGTAAAAACAGATTAAATAAAATAGGTTAGAAAAAAACGAAATGGTAATACACTTTATAATGCCTTTTTGTTTTATGTTTCAATCTATTCATCTAGTTAGTAAGAAATCATAAATTAATATTTATTATTTATAAGAAATGAAAAAAATCATACTTTAATAATAATATGATGATGATTATGATGATGATGATAATAATAATAATAATAATAATAATAATAATAATAATAATAATTATTATTATTATTATTATTATTATTATTACTATTATTAAGTAGGTACAGTGTGAGATTTTATATTTAGCGGACATTTGCGCTGAACACGCGGTGAATGCAACGCATCAAGATTCGGGCACCTTCTCTGGCGGATCAACATTTACCTCATGTCATGATCGCTGTCATCTGCGCCATTATTATTATTATAACTTTAGGTGAGGTTTGCAAACCTGTGCATATTTCACTTTTCAGCCGTTTGTATTTCCTGCAGTAACAAAAACCAAAATGGTTGCAATTTCGAGCCCTGTAGTATAAGGACATGTATTCAGACCACAACTGAATGTTTAAATAAAAATTGAATGCCTTATTATTAAGAATTAGCTATTATTGATGTAAATGCAGCCGTTCAAGGTGCATAATTGATTTATTACGGTATTGACGGTATTAGAAAATCCATGTCGTGGCGCAATGTCACAACGATGATGACTATGACACCGGTGTACCGCCCACCCCTACTACCTGTTATTTAAAATATCTATATTACGCTCCAAGTATTCGCCAAAACGAAAATATTTTTAAGTAAAAACACAGAACATAGCTGAATAGAGTGTTGCCTGCTTTAGACGATGGGTTAGTAATTATATTATAACTGGTTATGTTCAGGTCAATGAAATAATACCTTTAATAAATAAAATATGTTTGTAAGAACGTGGTGGGCCAGTGATTCCGTCGCTGTCATCAGTGGTTTAATGAGCTCAGGAGAATTCTGTTTTGCATTTTTCTATGCATTACTAACATCACTAAACCAGACATTTGTTTTATAAGTTAACCAAATATTCGCAGAGATTCAGCAGTTTTTTTTCTGACGCGTTTGCCAGTCATGCCAGTCAGTGAAAAAAAAGTAACCGTGGCCCGGTTTGCAGGTATTAATATTCGTTTTTTCGTCAATCTGATGCAACTTTTATTATTTATACAGGACATTAAAATGCAATTAAAAGTTTCAAATCAATTAAACTCAATTTATAAAAGGGCTAGCCTATTTTATGCATTAAATATAACTAATTTCCTTTATTTCTGACTAGACCATGCATTTTAGACTATTTTACAATTGTAATATGTGCATATGCTTTTTTTTAAATAACATTCGTTTAACAAATATTTTAGCACATCGAAAGTAATTAAGTGACCTGTTTTTTTTTTTATTAAAACCTTTATGCAAAAGGATCAGAGGATAAATTATCGTAGGATAAACGTATCTTATGGAAAAACACCAATTGACGGGCTCTGCTTTCGGTTTTAAAAGAATCAAGCAGCTTTAAAAAATATAATTTGCTGAAGAGAAATGACAGGTAAAAAAGAAAGAAAAAGATTAAATATATAGGGACTGTTAAAAGAACAATTCTCTTTAATATATTCTTTCGACTCCGAAACATCAGCTAAGATTATGATGAATGAAGGAGTTTCTCTATTGCCTGCTTCAGCAGTGCGTCCCGGTCCCGCAGGTTATGAACGAGGAGGCGGAGAGAATGCGCTGTTTAGTTTCGGCTTGATATATTTAAATAAAAACTAACACCGAACTGCTTTTAACGCTCAAAAAGTTAAACTAAAATGCACAACTCTTGTTGGTTGCACCCGCGGGATGCACAATTAACCAAACGCGCCATTATTTTAATTCTATATTCGTGAAGAATGAGCCATGAGATTGAGATTTTTGAAGGTGCTCTCTAGCAGCGAAGTTCCTGGCAGAGTAGCGAGTGAAAAAATGTGCATAAAGAAATTGGACAAGAGGAATAACATTTTAAATTATATAACAAGCATCGTATTCTTTCTAATCCTCGCCCAGTTTTAATACAAGTTGTGTTTTTTAATATTTGTGGCTGGGAAGTTTATTAAGAATATATTTATAATTATATATAATTAAATAAATACATAATTATATATATATATATATATATATATATATATATATATATATATAGAGAGAGAGAGAGAGAGAGAGAGAGAGAGAGAGAGAGAGAGAGAGAGAGAGAGAGAGAGAGAGAGCAAAAAATTATTTTTATTATACTTTTAGTGATCTGCTTAAGGTAGGTCAATTTATTTTTTTTGCTTTTGATGAAGCAGCATTCAACTTAAGCTCTTTAGACCATGCCCCTGACCGTTTCTCAGTGTTTCGCCGCAATATCTTTAAATAAATTATTTATTTAGGCATATTTTCATTATTAATTTATTTTCATTATTCGTTTATTATTATGTACAATAATTCAGACATAAAATAAGATAGTAAAATATAATCAACAACGAAAATGTAAATAAAAACATAAATAAAAACATAAATGAAAAAGTCTTGTTTTAGTCCTATCAAAACGGCAAACACTAAAAGCAGGCTAAAAGACTGTTTTATTTATTTATTTAAGACTACTTATTTGTATTGAATGTGTGTGTCATGTTAGTTGTCTTTTATTTCTTCAATTCCAAAACGAGTCCTCTTTGCACTTAAAAAGTTTACAATAAAGTGTGTTAACAAATTTTAAATGATTAATGAAGGACTTATAATGCTTTGACCTATTGTTTAATATCATTTACAAGCACACTAGCATATTTAAAGTTGCTGTAAAGGCTATTTCTTTTCGTTCGCATCCCGTCCCTTTGCGCCCCCTGGCGGCTTTTTCACAAACTGTGGTCCTACACTAAAAACAAAGCAGCAGTTATTTCAAACGGCGGCGGTATAAGGACCGGCGGTAATAGTCACTTTGAACTCTCACCTACTGTAAATTTACCGTAATGGCGCGCTTGATCTGGGGAATCGCCTCATACCTCCTGGCTGCTCCGCCATCAAGAGTGGTGAGGGCGGAGGCGCATGCAGATCGGGCAGAGAAAGGTGCCCTCCAAAACTGCGTGAGCCTACTGTGCACTTCCGGGAAGAAGGGGACGGGAGGTCTAGAAGGCTTCGCCTTCTTAGTATCCTTCACGTAGCACCCATCTAGTCGGTCCGGCCGCGGAGCTGGGGGATAAACCATCTCCAACCCACGGCCGAAGCAGCCTGGGAAAGCACGGCTAGCATATCCGCTTCTGGATCCAGGGCCACGCTCGCCACCCCAGAGGGAGGGAGCGGGTCCGGATCCTCGTCGGATAGTGATAGCCCACCAGCCGATGCAATGATGGACATCTGGTCCTCGGTGTCATCAAGCGCTAGGGCGACCACTAGTGAGGATGGAGCACTTCTCTCGCTCGAAACTTGGATGGAACGTGCTGTGGAGTGGGAGGTCCGGGAGTCCGAGGGCGGCGGATTTGCTCCTACTGTAACCCTCAGATCTGCCCGAGTGCTAACTGCAGGGCGGGGGATAACTGGGGTGGGTCGCCCTTTTGCAAGAGCGAGCCGCGATCTTAGCTGTGCAAGAGACAGGACATCGCAATGACGGCATGCACTGCCGGCGAGCACCGCATTAACATGCTGGACCCCCAGACATGCAACGCAGTGCTTGTGCCCAACATCCAGGGACAGGGAACCACCACATCCAGAAACACACGGTCGGAATGACATCTTTAAAAAGACGCGCTACTCGACCATGTTGCTCTTTTAGGAAACTTGCTTCCTTATACAAACCGCTCTTGGAGGACCGGAAAGGACGCCAGGCAAGGGCGAAGAACCCAGTTCGACCGCCTGCCAATGCGTATACGCGCTTTGTACCGGGAGAAGCTGCTTCTCGATCTCTCTCTGTGTAGACAGCTTGGAGAAACCCTCAATAACTCTCTCAGAAGCTCGTGAAAAGCTCTGAAAGCGAAAAGGATGTCGAGCATTGCACTAGCTGTGTCTTTATAGCTTGACTGATTGTCATTGACGCCAACTGTGCACACTGACGCCACCAAGTCATTGGCATTTCATTGGCCCGTTTTTATACTCTTTCAGATGATTGGTTTCTGACGAAATCCCCATAGTGGAAATTTTCAACATAGCATTGGAGTTCCCCATCCGAAGGGGAACTAGACTTTGTGGAGAGAAAGTGAAATACTTGGGCTTTTGTGGACAGTGTTGGGGGTAACACATTACAAGTACAAATACATCACTAAGTAATGAGTAAAGTAACGCATTACTTAAAAATAAGTATAATAAAAAATAAGTATATAAAAAAATAAGTAATAATTTTTGAGTCACTCAAATTTGAGAATGTGTTCATTATTTTGAACACATCGAAGAAAAGAAAAAAGAGGATTATCTCAATGGACAGTGATTTCACTTAAAGAGCATATTGTAGGTTAAAAACTATTTCAAAAAAGGTAGTATCGTTTGTGAAAATACTCTATAATACCATAAAATACCATATTAAAATGTTTTACGAAGTGCAAGGGCACAAATTTTAAAGAAAACGTGTCTGTTTTCCCACTTCCAGAAAGTCTGCTGCCCCGGTGACGTCAGATCAGGGACTTATTTGACAGACACGCACTGTTTACAGTGAGGCAGAGTAGCATATAGCAAAAATGGTTATTAGTTTTGCCGTAATTTATCATCATCGTGGTATATTATTGCATTTATGGGAACTGCACAAACTCCAGCCTGTCAGCATATCAAGTCCACAAGTTTCCCGTTGCTATTTTGGTTCGTGAAATGGGATGAATCTGATAAGACTAAAAGCTGACGCGAAAACAGTGAAAAACACTTCTGGATCAGTCGGAGATGCAGCTCGATGAAAACGTGAACTGTACAGGGTAAGACAACTCGTTTTTCTTTTATATTTGTCAATTTTCATGTCAGTAAGCATGATTATTTGAGTAATTTGAAGCAACGCGATGTGTTTATGTTAAAGTAGCCTATAACTGCTGCTAGCTTGTATTTTTAAGCATATTAAATATACTTTTTTAAAGCATGTAAAAATGTAAACATATGATAAGGCAGCTGGTACCATCAGTTTGCGTGTTACAGCGTTGTGACTTTGTGTTTGCTCAGCTAATTCATAATTTATTGTCATGTGGTTTGTTTATAAGGCTTTGGGAGACACTGACGCTGACCTGGAGCTGAAGGCTTTCTCTCCACGGGCCTCTCGCTCTGTGCTTCACTTTGGCTCACAGAGTAACCTCAAATAAGGTAAAGTTGATTTTATATTCGCACATTCGTTTAGTGACAGCTTGTGACACACTCTCTGTATTGTTTACCATGGTACTTTGAATATAATGACTGAAATCACACGTAAATATGACTTAAAAAATAGCACTATTAAACTGAGAGTGAACAATGTTGTACTTTGATAGTCATTGGCTGCTAATATGATTTTATTATTAGAAATTAGCAAAGAATACATTTCTGAACTTATATTATTAGGGAGAAAGTCAGAATGTGTGAATATAAAACCAACTTTACCTCAATGTATCTTCAGACCTTCACCTCGTTCATCGGGTAAATTATTATGACCCCTATCGTGAATTAATTATGCATGGTATTATTTGTTTACAAAAACTAGAAGGGCAAATAATTACTAGAATTTTTTTATATAATGCAGGCAGGTAAAACTTAAACACTATCTTTGATTTCCTTTTTTTAAATATTGGAAACTTGTAACCATTGACTTCCATAGTATCTGTTTTTTCTATTATAGAAGTTAATGGTTACAGGTTTTCAGCTTTCTTCAAAATATCTTCTTTTGTGATCAACAGAAGAAAGTCAATAAGGTTTGAAACCACTTGAGGGAGAGTAAAAAATATTCTGTCCTGTCCATATACATTTAATAATAAACATGATTTAAACTTTAGCATTATTTCACCAACATATATGCATCAGCCCTCACTGCGTGTCTGACGGTGGAATACTGGAGGTCCTCACAAGCTCAACGAGAATGCAGAATTGTCCGCTACATTTGCTCTCCTTTCTAGATCCTTCCACGGGGTTTACAAGGATGAGGCTGTCTGCATCTTTTTACACAGCATTCACAATTTAGCACACATTAAAGACATAATTGTGTGGCACCCACATAAATGTTGGCCCACTTACTGAAAAATAAGTTTAATAAGGTTTACTTTTAAATGGGTCAGATGGTATATTTTTCTTTCAGTATTATGTTTGTTACCTACTTATACACACACAGATACTTATACATATATAAAGAGTGAAAATGTTGGGCATTAACAGTGCTTATGATTTTGTGCTATATAAATAAAACTAAAACGTGAGTTGCATTAGAATTTAACTTGAATTAGGGTTGAAGTAAGAGTTTATTTAACCATAATGCAGATCGGATCTGTTGATCAAATCTTTGTAAATATTTTATACAGTAACAACTGTACTTGTATTTTTTTATGGATTTTTGCCAAAATGTGATCCAATACGGATCATCTAATACCCAATGAAAAAAAAACTGACAAAAAGACACATATTTAAACACTTATTTAAATTGTTTTAATATTGATGTTGTTTTTACTTTAATACAGAAGCTCTGAAAACCTTTTGTGTAATAAGATTTTCTAGTACCTTGTTTACATGTTTGTGCATTATTCCAGACATTCTGTGTTATTTGTTTTGTGTTCACTTATCTACAATTAAAAAATAGTGTCAATGAAGCATAACTGTTAAATGCTTGTTAGTTTCTGTTACTGGTAAGTATTAATACTTATAGATGATCAATATTAGCTTTGCTATTTCCAGATAAGATTTTGTTATCTTACAAATCTGTCTGTAAGTTACCACTGCTCTCACCATGAACCTGCTCTGTTCTCCTCACACTACAGCTCAATTACACTTCTCTGACTGCTGTTCTATCTGCTTGTCTGTTCACAGGCTTTTAATTGTATGGCTGTGGTCTGTCGTTTGTGTGAGTCTCTCAGAATATCTTATCTTGGCATACAAATGCTCACCGCGATCAGTTGTCTTCATACTGTGTATATGCGTGAACTCCCTCATCCGACGTCACTTAGCGTCTGGGGATTTTTCAGATGCAAAAGTAAATTTCTGTGACTAAAAACGACTCCAGATGGCTTTATAATAAACTTTAACATATATTTCATATAAAATCTAGTTCCTACTTTACTCTTACACACATTGACTCATTGGGGTGCCTAACCTACAATATGTTCTTTAAGACAAAAAGTACAAAAGTAGCAAACACATTGCTTTAAACTTTTAGTAATCTGCATGTATGGCATGCCTAGCTCTGGGGACAGGAAGTTGTCAGATAACATTATCCTAAAATATATTTTTTGATTGTTTGTTTTTTTAGGTAAATGTCGGTGTCATTTATACACTGCGTTAAAGCTCCTCTAATAAAAAAGAAAAAAAAAGTTCGGAAAGAGATCAAGCCTTGGCCATCTAATAAAAAATAACGCAAAAGTAACGTAACACATTACTTGCCATAAAAAGTAAATAAGTAACGTAACTAGGTACTTTTTTTAGGGATAAACTCAATATTGTAATGCATTACTTTCAAAAGTAACTTTTTGTGGGAGACACAACTTCTGATTTGTCACACACCAAAAACTTTTGCAGAGCAAGTAAAAAAAAGAAAAAAAAGAAAATTAAACTAGCAAAAAAATTTCAACTTTCACTTTTACAAAACTAATTATAAAATAAAAGTCATAAAACAGCACGACATGGACTTTCGTAATTGACACATTTTTATATCCTCTTTCTAGTTTCTTCAATGTAAATAGGAATACATGGAGTTTGAGAAAACTTTGAGGGAGGAAACTTGTTTCTATCAGATAAAGTAAAATAAAGTAAAATATAAATAATTAGGAAGAAATTAACATTGTGGGAGAGAAACTGATTGTCAATTAGTGAAAAAAAAAAACAAATAAAATAACATAGTCCCATCATAAGATTTGGATCATCATTGTTGGCCCTTGGTTGTTTTTCTGAAAAGTTATGCAATGTCATAACTCTCAGGTCATTCACTCACAATCAGCACACAGACTGACGTTTCCTCAGTCAAGTTCAAGGCAACGACAACACAGCCATCGCAAACAACACACACAGGCCAGCGTCATCTCTCATTGTTATTTTATTCCCCAACAGTGCAAACACAAGTATAAAAGATCTCAATATGAAATTTACATTCACATAGAACCATCGCAATAAATACATTGCAACCTCAAAAATAGCACAAATATTACAAATCATCAATAAAATACTCTTTTTGTTTACTCTACAATATATTTAATACGTACAATAATTTGACCCGTATCAAATATGAAAATATCTAATCGACATGAAAATCTACTCTATCAGATTTACTGTGCACACTTTATGCATTATTAAAGTTAACATATCATTAATATTCAGAACAGCAGTAAGTTAGGCCACCGTAGTCAAAATAGATCATATTAAGCCATATCAAATAGAACCATTTAGCTGTTTGGCTACATTTGTTGGATCATAGAGTCTGAAATATTCAGTGGTACAAGAAGCATTTTGGTATTTGGCATTCATATTCAATAAATCAAAACCCAAAAATAAATAAATCTACAGATATTTGAGACTCGAATGAACAGCTCTGTACTTATATGCTAATAAATATGCAAATATCATGTAAATGAAGCTAAATGCGGCCAAAAGTATAATAAGAGAGAGCATTCCTGAATACATAGCTAAACGTGAATAAAACATCGAAATTAAAAAGGAAAAGCACACTTGCGAGTTGGTATTGAGCCCCACGTTGGTTCGATCAGTCCGTATGAGAGTAAAGTTCAAATATGCACACATTGTCGCAAAGCTGCGCAAGAAAAGAACACCGTTGGATATGTTGGTAACTGTATATGTTGGCACATATTTAAAGAAACACACTTTCTTTAACAAACTCTGGATAAAAAGGCAGTCACTTCAAGAGCTCGACAAGGCGCCAGTGCTACAAAACTCCCCGAAAAAGCTTTCCCAACAGCACCACGCATGAAAAAGAAAACCAATAAAGATAGTTGGATTCATCAAGGCCATTATTGTGGGCTCATGCAGTGCTACTAAAGCGTGTTTTGCAACATCTCTTCGACACTTTTCACTCTTGGTTGTGTTTTTGCAGTAGGCATGCATTAGAGACACAAATCAGTTATCAAATAGAGCGACGTGACAGAATTACGGCATGCTGAGAGGGACATGCAGAACGGCATGCTTGAAGCCAAACTTCATTTCCTAGGCATCATGGGAAACCTATTAAAGTACAGTAATAGCACATAAAGAAAAATTGAAAGAGATTTCTTAACCAGAATGAGGCTCGTGAGGCTTTTCCAAAGCGCATGCTCTGAAAAAAGATGGACTGAAATCCAGATGTTTAACCTAAGACCTACTGAGCACATGCAGATCCAGCACTAAAACATCATGCATGTTCAACCGCGTGTTTAAGATTGCTCTGCAAGCACAGTGAGAGATGCTACCGTTGACAGGAGAATCTGAGAGCTAAGTGCCACTTAGAAAAGCCACCAAGAAAATATATGTGGAATAAATCTATTTTATGTTAAAGGGGAAGTTCACCCAAAAAACTAACACTTGCTGTGGATTAACTGACCTTTTGGGCATTCAAGATGTCTGTTTTTTATCAGTAGAACATTTAGGAATTTTATTAAAGGTTACTGGTACTTTATTATTGGTCACTAGTCCAAAAATATATAAGGGCAAAACAAAATGATATCCGTTGCTCCTGATGACACACTGATTACAGGATAAACAAAATATTAAGTATTCATCAAACTGACTAAATGACAATTAAGTCAACTAATACCTGAATAAAAAGCAGGACAAGTTTGACTTGTTATTCTAAAAATTAGTCACACACAGAAACCTTACACACTGAGTCTGATGCATATTAATCAACCCATGCTTATTCTGAAAATGTACCGCTATATACTTTTCTGGAGAGCGCCAATATGCCCAGGAGCTACGTTTTTTTTTTAGCAGTTTCTGTTTTTTTCTGTTCCACTAGAGGTCACTGTGTGTACGCTTTTATTGATATCAAATTTCTCACGCGAGGGCCATTCATGGCTGCTGTTATTGTGTAAATCCACCAGAGGCCGCTGTCGACTGACTGACTAACCGACTGATCGACTGACCCACCCTCCTACTTACCTTAACCCAACCAATGTGTTTTCAAAAGCACCGATTGACCCGCCAACACACTTCCCTAAACCTAACCAACAGTATTGAAAAGCAGTCCAGAAAAAAAAAACCTGTCCATACGGATAGAAGCGGTCAGCTGGTAATGCAAAATGAAGCGTTTGATTTAAAGATGAAAAGCAACCATACATACTTCTGGCTACATATATTACAATCTCCAGAAACGTATATAGGGCTACATTTTCAGAATAAGCCTATGTTGATATTAATGAAACTGTTGTGGAAAAAAGAATCTTCATGTAGTGATTCTAGTGTAATTCTCTCTTTAAACAAGAAAAAGAAAGTGGAAATATTGTGTCTATTGAATAGAACTGATCATGAAAAGAGAAGAAACGCACACACACACACCATATAATGGCTTGGGAACACATTAAAACCATAATACAGTAGCATACAGCAGTGGTATTTAACCAGTCACCACACAGTGTCTTTATGTTCCAGTGAGTTTAACTTAAAGTGCTCTGTGCTGTAAGATGAATTGGATTACTTTGTTGGATACATTTTTTTGTCAATTTGTTGGCATTCTAAATTTTGGCTTTTGTATGGTGGTTGTGAATTGTCAAAACACCTCTCAAAATACTTGCTAGAGATGTAAAAACACAAAGAAAATCTAACGAGATCAGATTTTTTTTCTGTTACGGTTAGGTCAGGGTTGTCTTTTATGTTTAAATTTTTAAAGGGGTGGTGCAGAGTGTATTTTTAAGGCTTGGTTGTGTTTATAAGATGCAAAGCAATGTGTGCTCATGCTCTTATTGGAGAAAATCACGTTATTTTTTCATATATCTTACTTTGATTATATACAGCTACTCAGCTAACATGAAAAAGACTGTCATATTTCCTAGTTCCCCTTTAAGGCCCGCTCTCAAGAGGCTCTGATTGATCAGCTAACATAAAGTACTGTGACTGACGGATTAGCTCCACGTCACCAGGAAAAGCACCATGCCTCTAATAGCATGCGTGTTGTCTCTGCTGTGTAAATACTGTTAGTCAGAGAAGCTGTTAGCCGTATCAGTTTGAGCATGAATCAGACAGAAAATGAAAAGAACACAGCTGAACCTCACGCCTGCTCTCTAAAATAAAACCTGACAAGTGTCTTTCACATATATTCAGGTTATAACCATGTGCAAGTAGTATGAAACGTTCACATATCTTTTGCAATTTCGTTTGAGATGTAGAACGCAGGGAAAGCAAAGAGAGACACTGCAGCGCTGGGGAAAATTGTGGGTGCTCACAGCAGTTTGACGAATAAATATGAATCTGTAGCTAAACTGTTAATGGTGGCAAACAGCATTTGCTGTTATTTACATCCTTGTAACATACCGTTAACACTAGACAATATGCATGTAATAGTTCAATTTTATCAAATAAAACACTTACAGGTTGTGGCTCACGGCTTCTGTTATTATGGTTGGAGCAGCTGTTACTTTGAGGAGTTTATAGCCAAATCCAGCCCTGAACTGGGAGAGATTCTGGAAGCTGTCCTTTGTCAAATGCTAGCTATATCTTTTTTTTATAATTCTACGGAACATAGTTAAAATGAAAATGTAAGCACCTATCTCTTTGTCTCATGTCCTTTGGAAGCCCAAATACAGAAACAGAAGAAGCTCTGTGGAAATAGCAGCATTTGGACGGCATTTTAGCTTTCTCTGCTACATTACAGCACCTTCGGCCACGACCCTCGTTGCGCTGTGTTAATGCGCATAGTGTATGTGCATAACCTAATTTGTTTGTGATCCCACTAACCCAGATGTATTTTTTGTAGTCCCCTAACTTTGTTCACTGTAGGCTTTGCTAAGCTATCTATGTAAAAGCCAATGTCTCCCTTTGCACTGAACTTTGAGCATCTTACATTCAGAGATGTTGTTTATATTCACACAGCTACATTACACATCAACTAAATTTGTAAATATTACATCGTAGAGGACCACCCCTTTAACAAATATATATATTTTTTATGTGGATCTCAGCATGCAATAAACCTAAAACCATTAGCCAAGGCAATGGATTAAAGATACTGGCCTAAATAACAGTTTCTTGTACAGATCAATTGTTGTACTTCATAAGACCTCAGTGTATCATCAGGAAACACAAGTATCAAATTTGTTTTGCCTATATATGTTTTTTATTCTCTATCCTCAAAGTGCTTGACTTGCATTTTATGAATCACTAAGGACCACAAGTTTAACTGAAAATGTTTATTGTTAAACTGAAGCAAAATAACTACATCTTGGATGGATTGAGGGTGAGTAAAAACAGCAAATTTAAATTCATGGACAAACTATCGCTTTTTAGGCCATTTTATCACATACTGGAAGCCAATTGGTTTGCTTTTTGTTAATTGTATTACCAGTGACTACTGTAGTATTATCAAGCAATGAATTGGTATTTAGATTGTATCAAATTGATGCTTATTATTCCACATGGGATCGGTTATTACTGGAAAGAATATCTAAGAGGGCAAAGGGCAGCAGCAAGTGCATAAAGATGTTTTGTCCAAGCACCAAGTGCGTGCACACATCACATACAGGAAAACTGTGCTGATTCAACCTACGCAAAGTTAAACATTTACCCACGTCACAGACTCGACCAACTTTCTGTAAATGATTACAAAACAGGATTGGCTAGTAAATCACTGCAGTCTCCGATTCACTGTGGTTGTTTAGTATTTCTGCCGATCTCTCTCTCTTTCTTCCCACAACCGCAGACGAGAGGGCCTAAAAACCGAAGAGCTGAGAATAACTTTGCTATCAGGTCTGTAAACCTGTGACGTGTTCTTCATGTAAACAATTTATTCAAAGCAGATCTCAATATGAGGAACCATTTATCTTTTTTCTTTTGGAAAAACCCAACACGTGTGTGTGAAGTTTCTCCCGTTCAAATCCTAAACATCCTCCCACGTACAAAATACAGCGCTGTTTATTAATTGAAAGGTTTGGTCCATTCATGTGTTCACAATATTCATCACCGTGGCATCTCTTGACATTTTGCGATGCAAGAAAACACACACACACACGCACACACACAGACACACACGTAGGGTACGTGTCTCCTCGGCTGGTGTGAAGCTGCCTTTGCAGTAGATCGCATGCTCCCGTATAGGAGACCCTGATATCCTGTTGGTCTGGGGAAGACTCAATAAAACACACACAAACGTGCACACGTAGACACACACACATGCTTATTATGTACTTGCGTGAAGGGAGAGGGATGTTCTCAGTTTGGCACAATTGAATGTTTCTCTCCTCTGTGCAAATACTCCTCGTTTTTCATCCCTACCTTGTGCTGGGTTTCCCTCCCTGCCTCTGATTTACTAATGCATTGGTCGCCAATTAAGCGTCTACGTGCCTATCACACCTCCATCTCCATGTCGACGGACACTGAGGGCAGGTACAGAATGCTGTTGTTTGAGGTGCCCACGTGTCCCACGGTGTGACTCTTTACGCCGTAGCTGCTGACGGCGGGTGCAGAGCCCAGTTTGGTCCGGATGCATGGGCTCGAGTCTTGATCCGGACTCTTGGATCGGCTGTACTGGGCACCTTGAGGGGTTCGGCCCTCCAGAAAGTAGGTGAGCATTTGACCTTTGCCCTTCACACTGACTTGGCCACGACAGATGAAGCGATAATAACCCGAGAGTAGGCGGAAGACGTCCTCTGTCACCTGGGAAAACATGAAAATTTGACTTTTTTTGGTAACCAGCCCACTACAATACTCCATCTGATCTTCTCTTTTTATTATTATGCATCTTTTTTTTTTTTAACTTAAACCTTATACAAAGCACAGTATGCAGTACCTGACAAAAGTCTTGTCGCCTATTCAAGTTTTAGGAACAACAAATAATAACTTCTAGTTGATAATTTGGTATCAGAAGTGGCTTAAATGAAAGGCCTATAGATTACGCTTATTTGGTTTAATTTAATTAAAATATGATCATGCCTTGATTTTTACATATTTAATTAGGACAATAAGGTCTGACTTTGCTTATGACATAAAATCATGGTGCAGTGGAAAAATAATTCTTATTGTGTATGACCCCCATGAGCTTGGAGGACTGCATCCATACATCTCTGCAATGACTCAAATAACTTATTAAAAGGTCATATGAAATGGCAAAGAAAGCGTTCTTGACTCCCAGAGTTCATCAAGATTCTTTGGATTCATCTTCAATGTCTCCTCCTTCATCTTACCCAAGATATGCTCAATATTGTTCATGTCTAGTGACTGGGCTGGCCAATCCTGGAGCACCTTGACCTTCTTTGCTTTCAGTAACTTTGATGTAGAGGCTGAAGCATGAGAAGGAGTGCTATCCTGCTGGAGAATTTACCCTCTCCTGTGGTTTGTAATGTAATGGGCAGCACAAATGTCTTGATACCTCAGGCTGTTGATGTTGTCATCCACTCTGCAGATCTCTCGCACGCCCTCATACTGAATGCAACCCCAAACCATGATTTTTCCTTCACCAAACTTGACTGATTTCTATGAGAATCTTGGGTCCATGCAGATTCCAATAGGTCTTCTGCAGTATTTGTGATGAATGGGATGCAGTTCAACAGATAAAAAAATCTACCTTCTGCCACTTTTCCAAATAATCAACTAGAAGTCAAGTTTTTATTTGTTGCTCTTACAACACGACAAGACTTTGGTCAGATAATGTACAACAGCAAATTAAAAAATTTTATTCTTTCTTAATTTTTTTAACTTTCACTTTTTCAAACCCTATTCACTTGTTTTAAGGAAGACCCTTTGATTCCATAGTACTTTATTCCTGCTATGGAAGTCATCACGTCCCGGCAACTGCCAAAATGTCTTCTTTGTTCAACAGAAGAAAAAAAAACTCATAAAGGTTTAAACGAGGAAGAGTAAATGATAAGGCAAATTTAATTGATGACCTATACCTTTAAATTAAGTTTTATGCCTTTAAATGAATGTTTCTACACTAGAAACATTAACTTGAGGCCATTATTATCATGTAATATTATCATGTCATGAATTTTATAACAGCATCTTTTCTTTACCTCAACTGCAGTGATACAATTTGAATCATTAAAATTTCTTTAAAATGTCATTAAATATTAACAACACTGTTCTAAAATTATTTGACAGAGCATTGACACTTTTAATGACAAATTTTAATGACAATTTTTTTTTGTTACACTGAAAAAAAAATTATCAGAAAAATATTCATGACACAATTAAAGTGGCTTCATGACAATCATGTTGTTGACAGGTTTATGACAAGTTATGTTAACTTGTTAATGTCAAGTTGTCATGACAAAGACTTCTCAAACAAAGTCATCTTTGCATTTAAAATGACAACCTAATGAAAGACACATAATCACAGTTGTCATAAGCATGCATAAACTCTCACGGGATGATTATGAAGATGTCATGAAAGTCTTATGAACACCCCCTTCAGGTAAAGTGTTACCAAACTGGTACTTGACAACCTCTCTGTCTACATTATGGAAACGGAAAACTGGTAAATCAAGAAACCTCTCTCGAAAATGACATCACTAATAGTTCAAATACATTTTAACTACAGGTATTGTGCTACAGACAAACTAATATCTAAGATCATGACTAGATTTATTACAGTTCATCATGGAGAAGCAGAATTTACAAGGAGAAAGTATGTACAATAAACCCTTTTTAACAATAAAGCTTTGAGTGGGGGATTTATGCTCTTCACAACTGGCAACAGAAAATATGAGATATAAAAGTCTCGTTTAGTCTAAGTTTATTGACCTTATTTTCCATGAACATTTGTGTATCAGATTTAAATAATGAATTGAGCATTATTAGTGATTTTACGCAAGTGTTTTACCTGTATCTTTCCCTGAACTCCAGTGCTGTCCATTCTGCTGGCGACGTTGACTGTGTTACCCCAGATGTCATATTGAGGCCTGCGAGCCCCAATTACACCAGCAACCACTGGACCCACATTAATACCTGATCAGTGAATCAACAAAAAAATAATCAAATTTAACCTCCTTTATCTCTTATTAATCAATGTAAAAATTTTGAGGTTGGGATGATTTTAAAGCCTCGTGTTCAACAAAGCTGCAATCATTTGATCAAAACCAATTTAACCATAAGTTGACCCTTTATAAGCTCAGCCCTACAAAATGCATTTGTTCTGCTCAATCTTTCACTTGATACACTCCACAAATGTTTACTAAACCAGGTTAAGTGAGAGAAAACATAACTTTTATTTGCAGGTGAAAGATTGTGGAACACCAATTCAGATTTTCAGAAGCATTTTTCGATTAGTGTAATTTTAGAATCACTGAAAAGCTACTCTATATTTGAATAATAGTGTGAAGTTTTTACATTATTTTATATTATACATCAGTTCTGTCTGGTGCTCGAATCTGATTGGCTAAAAGCCATGCAATATTCCCGCAATAATAGCACTTGTAAGCCTCCTCACCCTTGTGTGTTACTCCGCCCACATAAAGTGACAGCAGATCAATAAACTCACTACAGTTTGACAAATAATGCAGCTGTTGGACAACACAATGTACTTTTGAGGTGTAGTATGTAGTTAGAATGTAGTTGTTTAGATTGCAACTATGCAGTTTATTTATAGAGACAGTGCCTATTTTAAATATTCATAATTTCTGAGATTCAGCGCTTCAGCATCTATTAGCCTGTAATACTGAGAAGAGTAAAGATGGTTGATGTTGTCCATCAACAAGATGGCGACAGAGACCACATAATAAGCCCTTAGAGAAGGAAAACTCAGTGTAATTTCAAACTACAGCTGATCAAATCATTATTAAACAGGTAAGTGACATTCTAAGTCGATCTCTCTTTCTCTCTTTTGTATGTTGTAGTGCTGTATTTACACCATAGTAATTGTAGCGTATCGAGTGAGATGGGACTCGCATATCAGGAATGTACTGTATGTATTTTGTGTTGGCCACTCTGTATAACCCTGAGTTACTTTTTAGTTGGCCATCTGTTTGTTTCTAATGAGCCTCCTGTTTTTGTTACTGCTGACTAGTCCAGTAAACAGAACATGCCCGCATGTGTTTAGCGTTTTTCTTATCACAAACACAACAGTAATCTGGTAGTGTTTGGACTGCTTTAGCTTTTTCTGGGTTAATTATTGAGATATCCCGAGTGGAACAGAGAAATACTGGGAGATATCTCTGTAGACTGATGGTATTTCATGCCGTTCAGCGTTATAACCTTAAAATGTGAGCAAAATTACCTGTTTTGTCATCATCATTTCAGACATTCAAAATCTAGCTCTAAAGTGACGTTGGTTAAGTAGCAACAACTTCTGCTGTTCAGACGTCAGCTACAGATGGGAATGAATGACGGAAGAAAGTAGTTCCTCATACAAAAGGATTTTGAGACTCTCTGTGTTTGATTTTCTTTTTTATAAACATGATTATGCTGTCAAACTGTTGTATAAATGCAATATCACACAAGCAGCAGTGCGATATGGCTGTATATGGGTAACTGGGTGGACCAATATAAAGCCATATCGCACTGCTACCTGTGTGATACTGCTCATTTAATTCATTCTTTCCAGTTTAAATTTGTACCTAAAATTATATAAAAAATGATTTTAGTTGTAGTTACCTTAGCATAATGATAAATAAATTAATATTAACTAAAACATTTAATTAAATCAAAAAAAGTTTATTTTTTTATCATTAATGTCATTAAACATGTTGAAAATAGCATATCTGATATTGTGAAAATTTCTATATTATATCTGAAAACAATAATCAAATCATAAGGACTGGATTTATTTGTAATATAAATGTTTTGTAACATTAAAAATGTCTTTATTGTCACACTTTTCTGAAATCTTGCTTGATAAAAGTATCATATAATACAATCTCATGTAATAATTTTTATTTGTGTGTGTCCTGGCCATGTGGCCTTGGTTACAATAGCATAAAATTAGTTCCAGAGGCAAGAAAGTTATTACATGTTGATATTAGTATATACCAAAATTCCTTCTCATAACTGCAATTTTCTATTTTGCAAATGTGGCTTGCCAAGCGGTTTAAAAATGTAATTACAGATTGCTCATTTGGAGGAGTGTTCGAGGATTGCACCCGCACTCCGTTCTGTCTGCCCTTCTCATTAAACAAGATTTACAGGGGGTATATTTTATGAGTTGCTCCATGATCGAAACCATCAGCTTCTGCTGTCTGTCCGCATGCGAAAAAAAAAAATCATCCAGACATAACCAGAGCAGAAGGGAGGCATACGGTTAATGTTTTAATAATGAGGTAACTGGACAAATATGTTTTGCATCTTTAATGAAGTATGTTTGTTTATAATGCATGTTTGTAATTGTGTGTTTGTTATATATACCTCAGGACATCCTACTGGATACGGGATGTCCGGCACAATGTGGAAAATTACTGGCGCACTTCCTCCACTTACACACAAGCACACACACTCTTTTACAAACAACTCGCTCTAACAAGGTCACTTACCAACTCGAAGCACAAAGTCATTGTAAGACTGGTAGTTGATGGCATCCAGGACGTCAAACATCTCAATGGCGTAATCAGCCACTGTGCAGAGGTGTGCTGAAATGGACTTCTTTACCTATTTAGGGAGAAAAAGAGCAAAGACAAAGATGTTATTCATGTAGAACCACTTCTATGCTGTGTAAGATGGGCAAAATCTACAAAGAGTAGAACTTAGTTGATATTTTTATCAGTATACTATTTAGGAATATTTTACATTAGAACAACCTGTCATTGAGGTTTTCTAAAAAATTATAAACTATGACAAACTATATTTTACTGGTTGTGTTTTTGTGCTGGTACCTTGCTTAGTTTAGGCTTGTAATTTATCAAATACACAAATAGTACACTAAAAACGCTAGTAGGTGTCTTAATGAGTGATTCACTGAATCGTTCATTTGAACAAATCATTCAAAATGGCCAACTTATATAGAAAGAGTCAAGTGACTGAAAGATTTGATTCAAAGACAAGTTCTAAGCTTTGCTTTGAAATGCATAAATATTCTGCTCTGGCTTTGTTTAAAATTATTTTCATTGATGAAGCAGAGCAAATAGACAATATTGTTTCTAAAACTCACTCACAAACATTGTTATCCATAATGGACACAAAAACATTAAAAACATAGTTCCTTCCAACTTCAAAAAGCCCTGTGTTTGAAACATAATGATCATCACAGTTTCAAAACCTTTACCTGTGCTATAAATTATGCTAAACTAGTTACCTCCTCTTGTCTATCAAATGTAAACTTGAGAAAGTGTGACCAAGATTTCTGGGTCTCTTGCTTTTAGTGTGTGGAAATAAGAAGATTGAAACTCCTAAATGTTACCCTAAATCTTTTGTTTCATTAAACCCAATTACCCTTTCATTTTCTCTCTTTCATTGATGCATCACTATATATAAAGTAAGGAATTTCTGAAGGGGATGCATGATGGCGCAGTGGGTAGCATGTTCACCTCACAGCAAGAAGACCGCTGGCTCGAGCCTCGGCTGGGTCAGTTGGCATTTCTGTGTGGAGTTTGCATGTTCTCCCCATGTTTGCGTGGGTTTCCTCCAGGTGCTCCGGTTTCCCCCACCAAAGACATGTATTATAGGTGAATTGGGTAAGCTAAATTGTCTGTAGAGTATGTTTGTGAATAAATGTGTATGGATGTTTCCCAGTGATGGGTTGCAGCTGGAAGGGCATCCGCTGCGTAAAACATATTCTAGATAAGTTGGTTGTTCATTCCGCTGTGGCAACTCCAGATTAATTAAGGCACTAAGCCAAAAAGAAAATGAATTAATGAATGTCTGAAGGTTACCAAAGTAATTGATATAAAGATTTGTAAAAACAGAAAGTATTTACAGTGCATCCGGAAAGTACTCATAGCACTTAACTTTTTCCTATTTTTTTTACACAAATACACAAATAGTACACTAAAAATGCCAGTAGGTGTCTTAATGAGTGATTCACTGAATTGTTCATTTGAACAAATCATTCAAAATGGCCAACTTATATAGATAGAGTCAAGTGACTGAAAGATTTGATTCAAAGACAAGTTCTAAGCGTTGCTCTGAAATGCATAAATATTCTGCTCTGGCTTTGTTTAAAATTATTTTCATTGATGAAGCAGAGCAAATAGACAATATTGTTTCTAAAACTCCCTCACAAAAACTTTAAAACTCCCTCACAAACATTGTAATCCATAATGGACACAAAAACATTAAAAACATAGTTCCTTCCAAAGTAATTCCTTACTTTATATATAGTGATGCATCAATGAAAGAGAGAAAATGAAAGGGTAATTTGATTTAATGAAACAAAAGATTTAGGGTAACTTCAAAAAGCCCTGTGTTTGAAACATAATGATCATCACAGTTTCAAAACCTTTACCTCTGCTATAAATTATGCTAAACTAGTTACCTCCTCTTTTCTATCAAATGTAACTTGAGAAAGTGTGACCAAGATTTCTGGGTCTCTTACTTTTGCTATTTTTTTTTATGTTACAGCCTTATTGCAAAATGGATAATTAATTTATTTCCTTAAAATTCAACCAACACACAATACCCCATAATGACAATGTGAAAAAAAGATTTTTTGAAATTGTTGCTAATTTATTAAAAATAAAAACCTAAAAAAAAAAAAAAAAAAAAAATCACATGTACATAAGTATTCACAGCCTTTGCTGGAAGCTCTGAATTGAGCTCAGGTACGTTCTGTTTCCACTGATCATTCTTGAGACGTTTCAGCAGCTTAATTGGAGTTCACCTGTGGTAAATTCAGTTAATTGGACATTTGTCTATATAAGGCCCCAGGATTGATAGTGCATGTCAAAGCAGAAACCAAGCATGAAGACAAAGGAATTGTCTGGTGACCTCCAAGACAGGATTGTCTCGAGGCACAAGGCTGGGGAAGGTTACAGAAAAATTTCTGCTGCTCTGAAAGTTCCAATGAGCACAGTGGCCTCTATTGTCCATAAGTGGAAGATGTTTGGAACCACCAGGACTCTTCCTAGAGCTGGCCAGCCATTTAAGCTGAGTGATCGGGGAGAAGGGTCCTAGTCGGGGAGGTGATTAATAACCCGATAATCACTCTGTCTGTGCTCCAGCATTCTTCTGTGGAGAGAGGAGAAACTTACAGAAGGACAACCATCTGTGCAGCAATCCACCAATTAGGCCTGTTAGGTAGAGTGGCCAGACGGAAGCTACTTCCCGCCTGGAATTGCCAAAAGGCATCTGAAGGACTCTCAGACCATAAGAAACCAAATTCTCTGGTCTGATGACACTAAAATTTAACTCTTTGCAGTGAATGCCAGGTGTTACGTTTGAAGAAAACCAGGCACCGTTTATCACCAGGCTAATACCATTCCTACAGTGAAGCAATGTGGTGGCAGCATCATGCTGTGGGGATGTTTTTTAGCAGCAGGAACTGGAAGACTAGTCAGGATAGAGTGAAAGATGAATGCAGCAATGTACAGAGACATCCTGAATGAAAAGCTGCTTCAGAGTGCTCATGACCTCAGACTGGGACGACGGTTCATCTTCCAGCAGGACAATGATCCAAAGCACACTACCAACTCCTATTGAACATCTCTGGAGAGATCTGAAAATGGCTGTACACTGTTACTTCCCATCCAACCTGATAGAGCTTGAGAGGTACTGCAAGGAAGAATGGACAAAAATTCCCAAAGGCAGGTGTGCCAAGCTTGTGGCATCATATTCAAAAATGTACATGTGATTATTATTTTTAATAAATTTGTAACAATTTAAAAAAAATATTTTTTTCACATTGTCATTATGGTGTATTGTGTGTAGAACTTTGAGGAAATAAATGAATTTAATCCATTTTGGAATAAGGTTATACATAAAAATTGTGGGGAAAAAGTGAAGCGCTATTGATACTTTTAAGATGCACTGTACACTTCCATTTGTATGAAGTGTAGAGGCTTACTGTAGATTTGTATGATGTGTACTAGACAACACTGGTCCCTTTCTTTAACTTTGACATTCACTGTACATACACACAAAAACACTGTATACCTTGGATCCCTCAGTAGGGACGAGTCCGACAGCAGCCATGTAAGTACTTCCAATAGTTTTGATCTTCTCAATGTCTCTGTAGCATTCCTTATCCATCAGCTACAGACAAAGAGAGAGAGAGGATAGTGTGATGGAGAAATAAATGAAGTCTGGGGTGGAATTAGGGTAACTCAGACACTGAGCCAAAACATACATTTCCTGGGCTGGGAAACAAGAAATTCTCACCGCATCAAAGTCTGCGATGATCTCGTTTAGCAGCCGGAGGCACTCCACACCCATGTTGTTTCCATCCAGCTCAATGTAGAAGTCATTAAAGTTAGGGATGGAGGCGAACAGGACGCCCACCTGAGAGTATGACTGATAATACAGGTCCTGGAACAGTGAAAGTGCAGAAGAGGAAAGAGCTGTGAGACCCTGAGGGGGTGATTCCATTAATCCAGGCTAAGCTGAGAAGGTAAACTATTGCAATTAGTCACAACACACAGCATGCATACAGGTCAGAAGTAGAGGTCTTCAAGAGTCCACATAGATGCGATAACCACAGGTCTGACCTGAGAAGGTTAGGGGTTAAAATTTGACATGTGCGAGGTAGGTTGGATTGTCTTGGGTCTTGGTTCAATTTAAGTTCTTTTAGAGATGTTTTAATAGGGAAGGATTAGAATGATTCTAAAGGCCCTCGTCATACAGAAAGCCCAGCATATGATTCTAGTATTTAAATTATTATAGCATATTAATCTATTAAGACACATGCTACGAAAGCATCCTACTCTGCTAAGAGAAGACGTTTGTGGTTTATTCAGAAATGCAAACTTCACAGAGCGGAACCTTGCACAACATTCAGGCAGATGGCAAGACTCAAGATATGCACAGACTAAAATTTCACATGCATTTTTTCCTAGTTGCGTCCTAAAAATTAAACATGCACAGAAACATTGCACAATGAGTCTAATGGGTATTAAGTCAAAGTTATTAAAGCAAACAATTTGGAGTTTGGGGTTTTTTCTCCTCCATCTTCTTCAAAAAAGAGAAATAAAGAGAAAATATTGTGTTCATCAAATTTACTGCACAGAGGAAAGAGAGTTTTCCTCCTTATTAAAGAGCTGTCTGTGACTATCCCAAACATTTACCTTTATTTAAGGAAATCAGGCATTTTGATACTTTGCTTGCAGTACTGCAAACACATAACACAAATTTCTGTGAATAAATTAATCTTGAACAGGCACAGGCAGCCAGAGCTATGAACATACACACATTCTCGCCAAACAGAGGCACAAGAAAGGTACCCAAGAGGCATTGAAACCAGCATACAGTAGGCTACAGCAGTGGTTCTTGAACATCTGCCACATTCTGCCGTTTAATTACACACTTTGTTTGTCATAAACTGTTCTGTCAAAGCATTCTGAATTTTGGCTTTCACTTGTACGGTAGCTCTGAAATTGTGTTATGCAATTGTGTGTGATTGTGTTATGATTAGTCTTCATGAATCTGTTTTAAAGAGCCCCTTTTTTGCATTATAAATGGTCACAATTTTGGTTTTGGGGGTCTCCAACAACAGGCTGATTTGCATGGAAGGTCAATAAACACTTACATTGTCTCATAATATGTATTTGTTTTTACCTAATTATCCCAACGACTCCCATATGATTTGTTAAGCGATTACTTTGTTTCCAAATCCCTCCTTTGTGTGAGGCTAAACTGCACTGATTGGTCCGATGACCCAGTCTGTTCTGATTGGTCGAATGGGTTCAGTGTGAGACAGAGAGAAACGGCCACCATGGCTAGGAAGTAGCAGAGTATGTGAGACCCCAATGCAGGAATGCAACAAAGCAATGCAGTTAAACACCAGCATACTGCTCTATTCTTAAACTTAGCCTCAAGTAATAACTACATATTCAGTAATACAATAAAAATGTACTGTGACACACGTGTGAGGAACAGCTGATGGTGGCCTTAGCAAAGAAAAACGGCAGAGGATTGCAAGTTCAGAAACACATTTGAATCAACAAATCGGCACACGCTGCATTTTCAACGTGGTTTTGGACGCAATATCTCAACAGCCCCATACAGACTTAACCTGAAAGATATAGTACAAGCACTGATCTGTAACAGATAAGTGATTACAAGCCACGCAGAGAGATTACAAGTTGCAACACACAATTAAATACATATTTTGCAAATTACAGAAAACAAGGTAACAATTTTAATTACATTTACATGTTATGATCTGGAGGAAGAAAAAACTGGTCCATATGAACTGTAACAGTTACTGACAAAGTCCCTGTCAAAGTCAAAGTCCCATACATAATATTCTGCTGCTCCTTCCTTTAATAGCAAATGGCAGATGAACCCTTCATTGCAGCATAGGTTATTGCATCAATCATCAAAACAATGACAGGAACAAACATAACACTAGGTTGACTATACTGTGGTATTATTGTAAAAATGAACTTTTCTCCGCAGCCCAATCTCCATCTGTCAATGATCGTCATCTTCGCGTCATGAACAGTCCCATGATCCCCTGTGCTCAGCTAGTGTCTGAAGGGAAAGGCGCATTCACGTTTTACCAGATCCGGCACTTCATATTTTGAGATGTAACGTATCGACATGGATGCGTTCAAGCAAGAGATTCAAACCCAACATGATTCATTTATTCGACTCTGAGTCGACGATTTCATTAAATAATCAATAGTTTTAAACATGGTGCACTTTCAGACTTTTCAAAAACCCATAATAGGGGCTCTTTCGGCAACATAAAACAGAAATTCTCTCAGTTACCTCGATGTTCATCCACTGGAAATCATAACACTGTATCTAAAAATCAATGTTTTTTTCTAGGCAGTGATGTATATTTAATGTTTCTTCAGCATTGCAACAGTTTTCTGGGGTGTAGAAAAGGGGAAAAACATTGTTGCAGGAGTGTGTGTGGAGTAGTCAACATCATTGATCCGTAGGTACATTTGGGTTGGAAAATAAATGTAGTTAAGTTTGGCCAAACTGAACAGCCTTAGATTGGGTTTTTCACTCCAAAAAATGTATTTGTGCACATCGGGTTCAGGTAAGAAGCGGTTTGGGTGTGTATGGGTTTTTGGACTTTGCCAGAGAGGCAGCAATCAAGAAAGAAGTGCATGGACAGTTTTTTGCTTAGGAAACCACACTCAGTAAGCACATACAATAATCATCATCATAATATTATCTGTACAAAACTTAATCAAATGGCATCACAACAGTAGCATAAAAATAGACTTAAAATAAAACAAAAGTACTGGCCAGAATGAAGGCTATGCTATTTCATTCAGTTAGGTTGGCCAGTCATTTACAATGGCAATCCAAAAATGTATAAGCATTTATTAAATAACTAAGTTCATACCGGGAATCATGTCTTGTTTATCTTTTATACACTAACTATTATTAGTGACATTTATTGCAGCAAAACATCCTAACATATTGCTGCATGAAACAAAACCACTCATTTAGAGTGTTGACTTTGGCCAATCTTGCCTTCAATATTGAAGAGTAATGTGGATCAGAATGAACTGTTTATCTTAAATCAATGATTCAACCTCAAGACAGTAGTTAATATGCTAAATGAGTCACCAAAACTGGGATTTTTTTGTGCTCTTCTGAAATAGAAGAGTTTGGTTGACCATACAGACACGTCGTCCACATACACACTGTAAAGTTTTGGGAGTGACAACCGCATTTAAATGCAGAAATCACTCCCTTTAATTATCTTTCTGTATGTATGGAGTACAGGAGTCACTCCCAAAATTATGTTTTGGACATCCATGGTAACAGTATGGTGTCTTGTGGCTGTAAACAAGAAGTATCGTTCCAAAAGATTAGATAAGCAAGTATTTTTGTTTGCCAAACTAGTATTAGTGTTTGCCTGCACTTTGAATGCTTGATTTCAGTTGGATCAAAGCAATGCAACTTTTGCAGTGTTATGCTGGTATGGTAATCTGAGGGTGACAAATGAAAACAGACTTGCAAAAATTGTTCATATTTCTCAAAAGATTATTGGCACAAATCTACACAACACTGGGGTGTGGGTGTGAGGTGAGAGTCATACAGTGGGCTATGGCCATTTTAGCAGATGAATACCATCTACTTTATTCAGAGTTTTGCCTCCTGTCATCAGGCAGAAGGTATACTTATTTTAAACAAGCTAAGTTCAATAGTTATTTGCATTCATTTGTTCCAGCTGCAGTTGGGTTTCTTAATAAGCTTTAAGTTGTATTTTGCTCACGTGCATTGGATATTCCTGCTGTTTGAGCATGTTTTGATTGTTAACTGTTTTGTTAAATAATACATATACATATATATTGGTATAATTACCATTTTACTTGATCATGATTCATTTTATTGTTTATTGTTACTTTTATGTTTATCTGTGTCGGTTATTGCTGTGAATCAAATTGGCCCCCAGGAACAATAAAATCCAATCTAATCTAATGATGGTTTTTTTAGGCATCCCGTATGATAATGTCAAAGGTATTTTACACTACTTTTCAAAATGATATATTTACGGTATGAAATTCACAAAATATCTTCATGGAACATGATCTTTGCTTAATATTCCAATGATTTCTGGAGAAAAAAAATGTAATCAATAATTTTGATCAATACAATGTATTTTTGGCTTTTTGTTAAAATATATCCATGCAACTTGATAGTGTTTTTTGTGATCCACGATCACACATGTTTGTTTAATTTATTAATTGATGTTTTGTTCACCAATCCTGACTTTATTTGCAAAAAAAGGTGTTGCAAAATGTACCCCTATATACATTTCTGGAGAGCACCAAATACATCCCTGGAGGTAAGTTTTTTTGCAGTTTGTGTTTTTGCAAATCCACCAGAGGCCGCTGTGTGACGCTTTTTGAGATCTCAAATTTCTCTCGCGAGTCCCACTCGCACCTGCTGTTCTCGTGTAAATGCACCAGAGACTGCTGTCGACTGACCGATCAACTGACCCTAAACCCAACCAATAGTGTTTTCAAAAGCACTGATTGACCTGTACCACCACCTCCTCAAACCCAACAGACAGTTTTAGAAAGCAATTCAGAAAAAGAAAAGCCCTTGCCTGATTTTTACCATGTTTTCAGAATTTACCACATCCTCACCGAGTTGTTTACTTCTGGAACCAAGCTTCACTGGACTCAAACTCCATCGTTCAACTCCTCTTTGCATATTAAGTCCGCCAACTTACATGTCAAGCTACTGGACAAACTGATAACAGAAGACAAGCCGTCCATATGGAAGTAAGCGGTCAGCTGATAAGCGCAAAAAGGAACGGCGTCATACCGCCTGTACCATTCATTTTAAAGATGAATTGAAGCCATACATACTTCTGGCTACAAAATTCACGATCTCCAGAAATGTATATAGGGCTACGCTTTCAGAATGAGCCTATGTTGGGTTTTTCATTTGTTGTTCGGACCAATCTTATTTTATAACCCTGCTCCAAGCTTTTGAATGTTACTGTATACAAATGTCTTAAACAGAAATTAGGTGTTTTTTTATCATAAGTCAGCTAATGTAAACTAAATGAATGTTTCTGCTGTAAGAAAACATGACTAACATCCTAAGTGTATTTAAAAGAATAGTTCAAATTAAATACAAAAGCAACAGTTTGCAAAATTCTCATTGTAGAAAAAGAATGTTTAAACTGAGGTCAATGCAAATAAAAAGGAAATGGTTTGGCAGTGGGGGAAAAAGGAGAAAATTACAAATAACTTGACTGTAAATCCACAATTTTCACTTCCCTGTGCCACTGTTTACAATACAACTCTTCAGAGCAGTTCTAACAGATTTCAGGATGTGTGATTGCATCGATTCCTAGGAAGGATCTTGAACAGGAAAAGAGGCTAGCAGCATGTGTTGAACATGCTGCAAACAAACCGAAAACAAAAAACAAAAAAACAAACTGCATAACGGCAGTGTAATCACACATTCATTGTGTTTATAAGGTCTCACAATGGAGCCTGGCAGTGGGATCAGAAAGGCAGACGAAGCGGCTGAGCATTTACATTACACATCACAATCACAATCTTATCTCATTTAGATCATCAAAACATGCGCTATCATCAAAGCATCTGCGCTGAACTCTCACCTAATTAGCAGTTTTATCACAGCAACGTTGCCGTCAAGTGGTGATTTGGGGAATTACAGCAGGATCATACTAAACTATGTTTTTTATTTCTGCCATTATAGAACAAGCCTACCTGTTTGGGTGAGGATTTTGGGGTCATTTAAAATATAATCATATGTCATACTCTTTGTGTTGAACCAAAATTGCAATAATAAAAACAATTGCTCGCTCACACAAAGATCATTCTCTGTACTGCTTTTATTAATTGACGTATCTGGTCTTGCACTGAGAATCTGTGATTTCTGGACATGAAAGGAGTTACTTATGGGGACAGTTCACCTAAAAATATAAGTTCTGTCATTATTTATTCAAGCTTCTGTTGATCCAAACCTATTAATTTGGAAGATTGTTTCCTCCAAAGAAAACAAATAATTCTGAATTTTAATCTTACAACTCTTTGCAAACTTAAAATCTCTCACAAAATACATTTTTTCCCTTTGTGTTTTTCCAAACTCAACTTTTTAGATATGTGAGATATAAACATTATTGTGAAGTATTAATTGAGAAAGTATATAAACGTACATTCGTTTGTTTATAAATCTTCATCTGGATGCAAAAACGCACTGTGATGCATGTTATGGGCACACAGAACCAGCTGAATTGAGTATTTGCAAGAATAAATGCAAATGTAAGAACGGGCAGATTACCGTGTTGCGGTGCGAACGATATATGGAATATGCAATGCGGAATTTGCCTAATTCGCATCTTCCACATGTGAACCCAGTCGAGTTGGCCAATCAGAAAGGAGAAAACAGGTGCTGCGTCCCAATTTGCATACTATCCAACCTAAATAGCATTTGAAAATAGAATTAGTATGTCCCAAATTGTAGTATGTTGAAAATATTATGCCAAAGGTTACCCAATGGTTTACTGTTTCCAGTAAAAAAAATTACTCTGTTTACTCACTGATGTCTCTGCCTAAACCCTTTAATAAAACTTCTGCATATGGATTCTAATACTGTCTCAGACCCCACGTTACACTTATAGCCAAAGACCTGAGGAGATTTCTCTACATGAAAGACTCGTGAATGGGAGATTAACTTGCTGCTGAATCTCCAATATGGTAGGAAATTAAATATAAAAGAAATGTGGATTATGTGTTGATGATTGACAGGCTCATAACTAAGCAACACAACAATCTGTTAACAAGAAAGTAGTATGTCCCAAAGCTTGCATACTCTTTTGTTACACACTTAAAAGTATATATTTTTTCTTCAAAAAAGTACATACTTTTAGGGCACAGTATAAGTATGCGAATTGGGACGCAGCAAGTGTCTTGATGTCATGAGGTGAAAACTGTGGTTGTAGTGTTCACACGACCTCAGTGTTCCGAAAAACGTAGTGGAAAATATTCACCGTTGCCAGATATTTAAGAAGTTTCAGTTTCAGTCACCCAATACTTTGTGTGGACAAACAGTAAAACCATGTAGAAAAAAGTTTTGAAAATACCCATGTTCATGGGGGAAGGGCGCAAGTTTAAAATGCAATTAGCAGTGTTTTTAGGGCCTGAACATCTAACTTTTTAAAACTGAATTTGAAGGGCACATAGGTTACCCCTTTTTTCATATTTAATATAAGTCTTTTGTGTCCCCAGAATGTGTCTGTAAAGTTTCAGCTCAAAACACCTATCAGATTATTTATTATAGCTGTTTGAAGTGTCTGTATTATAGCTGGGAAAAGATTGTTGCTGTTTTTTTGCACTGGGCCTTTAAGGCTAGTCCTCCCCGCCCACATGTTCCCACGCGCCTTTCAGCAACATGCCTCAATCGCTGCCCTCGGCTGCCTCAGGAAGCAGATCTCACGTAACGTTTGTGAGAAATATTACAGTAAGAACTTTACCAATCAGTATTTGATGCATTTTTTGTGGAGTTGCAACAGTGAGTCACACACAACATACAGCCCAGATACACACACACACATAGCGCAGACACACACACATAGCGTAGACACACACACACACACATAGCATAGACACACACACACACACACATAGCGCAGACACACACATACACACACACACACACACACACACACACACACACACACACACACACACAGACAGCGCGTTAAGCTTTGCACTCGTTTTGCACGCATATGTGACACACACGCATGTGACACACACGCATATGTGACACACATTTCTGTCCAAACAGCTTGAAAAGTAGATTTTTCACCATACGTGCCCTTTAAAGTGCAAATAACACTGTTAAAATTACTTATAAAAACAAGATTTTAAGAAAATACTGTCATTAAGTGCATGTGTTTTATGTTTGTGTTTTATGTTCATTAGCTTCTCTCTGTAGATTACGAAATAGTTGTAAACATTTGCTATCTCTTTCCTCACCCTTTCTATAGACATTCTGATTTTGTACCTGTAGCCAGTGACTTCCATAGTAAAGAAAAAAACCTATTGATGTCAATGGCTACTGGTTTCCAGCATTTTTCAAAATATCTATATTTGTGCTTAGCAGAAGAAAAAGACTCATAGATATTTTGAAGAAATGGCGAATGAATAAATGATGACAAAACTTTCATTTTTGGGTGAAATAACACTTTAACCCTTCAATGTTTTATTTCTCTGTGAGCTGTGAATGAAGTCTTACCATGTTTCGGGGGTTGGATAGTAGGAAGTGTTGAGCGACATGAGCAGGCAGCAGGTTGAAGAGAAATCCTCTTATTGTCCAGCTTCACTCTCTCCATGTCATCTCTCTCCTCCTCAGCCTGAGGATGAGACGCATACACAGCCATATTAACACCTCACTTTAGTAGACTCATACTTGCTGTGCCTTAATGTAGTACTATTTTCTACATCCACCAGAGGGCACTATTACAATTGAAATAGATGGTCTGCCACAGAACTAATGAGGCTTTTGAAGATATTCTATTTTATGATTATACATTTATTTATTTATTTTCGTCAAAAACCATGTACTGCCTTTTAAGGCTGCGTTAGTAAGATTTAAATTGAAAAAAATAAACATCTATTTATGTTATATTACTTTTCAAAATAAATGTTAATCTCAAAACCCACACTGGGGTTCAAAAGATGATTCATAGGATTTACAATTTTTTTTTTAGGTTGGAGTGGTTGCAAGCAATTTATTTGCGCTAAATTTAAACAAATAAAATTATGTTGAACATTACTACATTTAATTGGTTTGTTTAATTTCAGCCTATGTAAATTGTTTGCAACAATCAAGCAGAAATCTTTTTTTTTTTCAGTGCAGTACAAACAAATGTTTATTCTGTTTCAAATCAGCATATTGGAATGATTTCTGAAGAATTATATGACTGAAAACATGTCAAAATTCAGCTTTGAATAACCAAAATAAAGGACGTTTTAGAATATATATTCAAATAAAACATTCTATACATACAAGTATGCTCACAGAAACACACACACACACACACACACACACACACACACACACACACACCCACACACACACACACACACACACACACACACATATACATACACACACACACATTTTGTTTTAATATCATTAGCTGTTCATAAAACTGATTCTAAATTGGGTTTTCATTAATCAGATCACAAGTAGACATTGCTAAATGTGGGCAATAAAGGGCTGTGCCCTCTCGTGAACAAGTCACAACTGAAGAGTGCAGTTAAGAAGCACCTGCAGCTCCTTTAGCAGCAATTAAGTCACGTTGGCTTACTGTATATAAAACCACACAATTCTAATTTTGCAAAGCAAAAAAAATGATTAATTAGTTACATTTTGAAATTAATTAAATGATATCCTTCTGTTAAAAATACATTTCCTTACAATAACAGTAATACAATGTTCCGATGTGTGCAATTCATGCCTCATTGGATGGAGAATGGAACTATTATAATGACAAGCTGTTATTTATTTTCCAGCAAAATATATTATATTTTCATGGATACATCTGTCTCTCTCAAAATTAGAAAACATTTAATTACCAACTTTAAAATAAGTTTAAAGCAAAAGTTTAAATCTGCAGTGTGATTTTGCCCATAAGATGTATCATAAAACAATAGAACTCTATGAGCCCTATCATACACCCGGCGCAATAGGGCACAAGACGGGTTTCCGCAACGTGCTGCTTTTTCAGACCAACGCAACTTTAATTTTCCCGTTTTCGGCCACGTTTTTTTATTCAATTCAATTCAATTCACCTTTATTTGTATAGCGCTTTTACAATGTAGATTGTGTCAAAGCAGCTTCACATAAAAGGTCATAGTAAATTGGAACAGTGCAGTTCAGTTTTTAGTGTTTAAGTTCAGTTCAGTTTAGCTCAGTTCAGTGTGGTTTAAAAATCACTACTGAGAGTATAAACACTGAAGAGCAAATCCAACAATGCGCAGCTCTACAGATCCCGCACCATGCAAGCCAGTGGCTACAGCGGAGAGGGAAAAAAAACTTCACTAATTGGCAAAGTGAAGAAAAAACCTTGAGAGAAACCAGACTCAGTTGGGCACAACCATTTTAATTTCTCTGCTGGCCAAACGTCTTGTGCAGAGCTGCAGTCTCAGCGGCAGAGGCTGAAAGCTGGCCTCAGTAAAGAGTCGTCTGTCCCTGGAGCGTCACAGGAATCAGTCTCATGTTCTCCACTCCTCCATGACCACCACAGTAGCTGCTCAGGATACGTCCTGGTCCAGGATATGGAAACCTTGGGATCATCTCGTCATTGGTCTTGGATCAAATCAGTGACTCTGCATAGTCTGAGGGCCTCGGGAAGAGTATCCCCAGGTGGAAATGGAGAATAAAGAGAATAATTAGCGTAGCTGCTGTTCATAGTGTTTATAAACAAGATGCAGAAACCTGTGTGGAAACCCTCTAAGTGATGCACTGAGTGTATGCTTTACTAAACAGATAGGTCTTTAATCTAGTTTTGAATTATGAGAGTTTGTCTGAGTCTCGGACGTTATCAGGAAGGCTATTCCAGAGTTTATGAGCTATAAATGAGAAGGCTCGACCTCCTTTACTCGACTTTGCTATTCTAGGTACTACCAGAAGCCCTGAGTTTTGAGATCTTAAAGAGCGAGTTGGATTGTAGTGAGACAGAAGGTTGGTTAGATAAACAGGAGCTAGATTATTTAAAGCTTTATATGTAAGAAGTAATATTTTAAATTCAATACGAAACTTAACAGGCAGCCAGTGTAAGGAGGATTAAATCGGGGTGATGTGATCAAATTTTCTAGACCTTGTAAGAACTCTGGCAGCTGCATTTTGTACTAATTGAAGTTTGTTAATAGAAGATACTGGGCAGCCAGCAAACAGTGCATTACAGTAGTCCAGCCTAGAAGTCATAAAAGCATGGACTAGCTTTTCTGCATCTGAGATGGATAGCATGATTTAGAGACAAGATGGCGGCGCGTTCGGTTCGCGAGGCTCAGCGTCTCTCCAGTTTCTGCAATTTTGCAGTATTATTCCTGCTCATTTCGGGTCTGTTCGTGCAGAACAGCAGTGCCTTTACATCGTACACCCGACAGGACATCTTGGATATTGGATTGTGCATTCCGGACAGTTTTATTAACAATCTTCGACTCATCCCTGAGATCGCCAGAACACCCGGGTCTGAGAGACCTATCCGGCCGGGCGGAAGTGCTCGGAGGCGGCGCAGAGAACGTAAACAAAGACGGGGGAAGAGCGGCGGGCTAAGAGCTAAGCTAAAGCTAACACCACACCGGCTCTCTTTACCCAGCATCTTTCTCGCCAATGTACGGTCACTGGTGAACAAAATGGATGAGATTCGACTGCGCATCAAACCACAGCAAAAGATTATGGAACTGTAATGTCAGGATTTTCACAGAAACATGGCTAAACAGCGGATACCAGACAACGCTATATCGCTAACGGAGCATCAAACATTCCGAGCAGACAGAACGGCGGATGACTCCGGTAAGACCAGAGGCGGAGGATTATGCATTTATATTAACAAAGCTTGGTGCACAAACTCTGTCGTCGTTGGGAGACATTGTTCTGCTAACCTGGAATTTCTCATGGTTAAATGTAGACCGTTTTATCTGCCACGGGAGTTCACCTCCACCATAATAACTGCCGCTTATATCCCTCCCCGACGCTGATGCCAAGCTCGCTATGAATGAACTTCATGCAGGCCATCAGCAAACAACAGACTGCTCACCCGGAGGGCTGCTTTTATTGTTGCGGGGGATTTTAATCACTCAAACTTAAAAGACAGTGCTCCCCAAATTCCATCAGAACATTTTCTGCCACACAAGGGGAAACAAAACTTTAGACCAAGTTTACACAAACATGGCTGAAGCATATGCTGTGACCCCCCTCCCCCACTTGGGTCAATCAGACCACCTTTGTTTGTTTCTCACCCCCAAGTACTCACCCGTCAACCGTGTGAAGCCATCAGTAAGGACCATCAAAGTGTGGCCAGCGGGGGTGGACTCCACACTCCAGGACAGGTTTGAACAAACAGACTGAAGTATGTTTGCTTCCCAGGCCACATGTGGCTCTCACACAGACATTGACAGTTACACTTCCTCTGTTCTGGAATATATCAACACCACCATAGACAGTGTTACAAACCCAGAAACAGATCACCACATACCCAAATCAAAAGCCATGGATGAACAAGGAGGTGCGCCTCCTGCTGAAGGCACGCAACACTGCCTTCAGATCAGGGGATGCACAGGCCTACAGCACTTCCAGGGCTAATCTGAAGAGGGGCATCAAAAAGGCCAAGCACTGCTACAAGCTAAAGCTAGAGGAGCACTTTTCCAACTCTGATCCTCGGCGCATGTGGCAGGGCATCCAGGCCATCAGCAACTACAAACCCAGCCAGTCCACCCCCACAGCCACAAATGTCTCCTTCCTGAACGAGCTAAATGACTTTTATGCCCGCTTTGAAAGAGACAATACAGAACCCTACACCAGGAACACTACCTCAACCGAACACTCACCTGTCACACTCACCTCCTCAGAAGTCTATACTGCACTGAGTCGGATCAATGTGCGTAAGGCTGCTGGACCAGACGGTATTCCTGGGCGCGTCCTCAAAGCATGTGCAGAACAGCTCACTGGGGTATTCACAGACATTTTCAACCTGTCGCTTAACCTAGCAACTGTGCCAACATGCTTTAAAACCACCTCTATTGTGCCAGTGCCGAAACACTCCAGCCCAACATGCCTGAATGACTACCGCCCTGTAGCACTCACACCCATCATCATGAAGTGCTTTGAGCGGTTGGTCCTGGCACATCTGAAAGACTCTCTGCCATCCACACTGGACCCACATCAGTTTGCCTACCGTGGCAACAGGAGCACAGAAGATGCCGTCTCCATAGCACTGCACTCTGTCCTCACACACCTGGACAATGAAAACACTTATGCACGAATGCTGTTTGTTGACTTCAGCTCAGCATTCAACACTGTCATACCCTCTAAGTTACTGATCAAACTCAGAGACCTGGATATCAACGCGTCTCTCTGCAACTGGGTAATGGACTTTCTGACTAACAGACCTCAGAATGTTAGATCAGGCCACATCTGCTCCACCACCGTCACACTCAACACTGGTGTACCACAGGGCTGCGTGCTGAGCCCCTTCCTCTACTCCCTTTTTACCATCGACTGTAGGCCTGTGAACAGATCCAACACCATCATCAAATTTGCAGATGACACCACAGTGATTGGTCTAATCAGCAATAATGATGAGACTGCCTACAGGGAGGAGATACAGCATCTGGCCACTTGGTGCACCGACAATAATCTGCTCCTTAACACCAGCAAGACCAAGGAGCTCATTGTGGACTTCAGGAAGGGACGAACAGGCTCGCATGATCCCATCCACATTAATGGGATGGCCGTTGAGCCTGTCTCATCCTTCAAGTTCCTGGGGACCCACATCTCTAAGGACCTTTCCTGGACCACCAACACCTTCAGCCTGGTCAAGAAGGCTCACCAGCACCTATTCTTCTTGAGGCAACCTAAAAAGAACCAGCTTTCATCAGCCGTCTTGGTGAACTTCTACCGCTGCACAATAGAAAGCATCCTGACCAACTGCGTCACAGTCTGGTATGGAAGCTGCTCTGTTGCTGAGCGTAAGGCACTGCAGCGGGTAGTAAAAACTGCCCAACGCATCACAGGGACTACACTGCCAGCCATTGAGGACATCCAGAAGAAACACTGTCTGCGCCGAGCACGCAGTATTCTTAAGGACACCTCTCACCCTGCTCACAGACTGTTTTCTCTCCTGCCTTCCGGCAGGCGCTTCAGGCTCCCGCGGACAAAAACCAGCAGACTGAGGAACAGCTTTTTCCCCAAAGCTGTCTTCCTTTTGAACTCTGCCCCTCACTGACTCTTTTGCCCCCCCAATACATCCCCCACACTCCTCTAACTTAAACTCCTCACAATCACTGCACTATTTAACATTTGCACATTTAAAGTTTGCACATATTCATTGCACTGATTCATTTATTTGAACTGGACATACCCACTGCACATGGACATTTATAATTATGTTTATCTATCTGCACACTTCTGCTATTAATAGTATCCTGTACATATATTCATTTATTGTAAATCTGTTCATAGCTACAACCTGTATATAATGTTGATAGTACATCCATCTGTAAATATCACCATGGTTTTTCTATAACTGCACTTTATAACTTATACCTGTGTCCTGCACTTGCTGCTATTGCACTGCTGGTTAGACCTAAACTGCATTTCGTTGCCTTGTACTTGTACATGTGTAATGACAATAAAGTTGAATCGAATCTAATCTAAATACTTCGTAACTTAGCGATATTTCTCAGATGAAAGAAAGCAGTTTTTGTGACATGGGATATATGATTTCTAAAAGTTAAATTGCTGTCTAATATGACACCCATATCTTTTATAGTAGAGCTAACGCTAACTTTGTATTCCTCCAATTGTAAGTCGAGTAGTGAGATCTACAGGATTTAGGCCCAATAAGTAATAATTCTATTTTGTCTGAGTTTAAAAGAAGAAAATTGTTGGTTATCCAGTCTTTAACATCTTTAATACACTCAGTTAGTTTAGATAGTTCAGACATCTTGTCAGGTTTAGTATAATTGAGTATCATCTGCATAGCAGATAGTGAAAGCTGATCCCATGTCTTCTAATAATGTCTCCCAGGGGTAGCATGTATATTGTAAACAGCAAAGGGGCCCTAAAACTGATTCTTGAGGATCAGTTTTAGCAAATCTATTTGGGCCACTTTGTGGACTCATGGATGTTTCGGTCTAGAAAAGAGGTGTGTTAGGGCGCATTGTTGGCGCGTTGCTATTTTGAGGAACTAAAATAGACTGCGCAATAGACCAGCTGAAAGCAGGTCTGAAGTTCAGCGCAGAGTGTGTGTAACGCCACGCCAGCAGAGGGAGCCCTCACCCAACCACTGACTCAGCTCTGCTCCCTCTGCGGCTACTTCCTGTTTGTGCTGTATTTCAGTGAGTGCTCAGGCCATGCTTCTTTGCGAAGTATTCCCAGTTTACCAGCCTTACCAAGCGTTGTTCCAAGTGACTTTTATGACTGCTATCCTGTGTATGACCCTGCCTGCCTTGTTCACGTACGTTCTCTGTCTTTGCCCTCTTGATCTGTTTTGGACTGATTGTTGTGTTACTGAACTTCTGCCTGCTCTTATTCTATGTCATCTGGATTTGCCCCTGTGTTTGTTGTTTGGATTGGACTATTTATATGTTGCCGACTCTCTGCTTGTTTACTTGTTGATGTCTCTGCCAAACCCCTTAAATAAACTTCTGCACATGGATTCTAACACAGCCTCAGCCTCCACGTTACAGAATACTTTGCCTACCATGAATCCAGCGGAAGATTCCAGATTGCAATCTACAATTGCATACCAAGGTGAAGTAATAAAGGGCTATCGAGAACAATTGACGCAACTGCAGTTGACCCATTACATCCGGGCACTTCTTCCTACCACGCCGAAGATGGTAAGATTTGCTCTTCCTGATAAGTTTGATGGCACTGCTGAACAATGTAAAGGTTTTCTACGTCAAGTTAAGATTTATATGGAACACCAGGATAAAAAAAATTGACTCAGAGGAGATAAAATGTGCTTTTTTGATGACATTGTTGACTGGAAGAGCAATTGACTGGGCCGCAGCAGTGTGGGATCCTTTTTTTTTTGTAATTTATTTTTTCATTTTGAAAGTGAGAATATACAATTTTTACAATCAGATAGAAAAATACTTTTAACAGATATTACCCCATATAATTCCCCATCCCCCCACCCCATTATACGCACATCAGGAAACACAGAATAACTATAGTTTAGACCAAGCTGTTTGATACTTTACATTAAGTTGACATCCGTAGCATCAGATGAGGGTTAAGTGTCCAAGATTTCTTTGACGTTGCATATATAGATTTTCCATGTCGTAAGAATGTCCACTTTGGCATGGTTGATCCATGCTGATGACAGTTCCAGATACAGTATTTCCAATAATGAATGTAACCAGTGTTTAACTGAGAGATCTTGAGGAGGTTTCCACCTTTGTACCAACATTTTCTTTGTAGCAGTTGAAGCAGCTAACTAAAATTTACGGACCTTTGCATTTAACGGAAATTGAGAGTTATCATTCAATAGTAACAATACAGGATCTTTGGGGAAACAAATTTTTGTAACTTTAAATAAAATGTCCAGCACCAAATCCCAAAGTTTTTGCACCTCCGGACATTCCCAAATCATATGTAAAAAGGTATCTGGACGCTGTGGTTCACAGAACTTACAATATGGATTTGGAGATAAACCTATGATATGTCGTATACGTGTTGTTAAATTTGCCCTGTGAATAGTTTTAAAATGAATAAACTGGTGATTAGGGTTTGTGAAAGCGTGGAATTTATTATCCCATACAGTTTCCCAATCGATAGTTGTATTGGGTAGAGACAGATCAGATAGCCATAGTCCTTCTTTTGAGAAACTATGTGCATTAATATTAGAAAGACAGCAATAGAGATAGGAAACAGTTCCTTTTCTTGGAGCATTGTATATCCATTTCACAATCAGGTGGGTATGAAGATCCTTACCCCATGATGTCTTATGAGCCTTTAGTGCTGCCCTTATTTTAAAATATATAAATAGAGTGCTGGGAGATATATTAAATTTGTTAACCAGCTCTTGAAAATCTAAAATTGATCTTTTCTCCATTTATGTCTTTTAATGTTAGAATACCTTTATTGGCCCATCATGGTTGATTAAAAGGTTGTCTACAAGAAAGTAGGTTCACATTGCGCCACAGAGAAGAATGAGTATGCCAAGTGGTTCTAGAAGGAAAAGAAGCTTCTACCTTTTTAAAAATTTGGAGGGTATAGGATAAAATAGGTCCATAAAGCAATATACATTTCCTGTGGTTAAAGCCTGAGAACAGGAAGTCTTGCAGACGTGTTGGAAAAATAAGGTCTTTTTCTATTTCTTTCCAGGTACATTGCATATCAGGTTCGAACCATTTCACAACTGAGAGAAGAATAAAGGACTAGTGGTACAATTCGAAGTTAGTGCAGGCCCATCCACCCTCTGTTTTGTTTTTTAGGAGAGTGGACCATTTTACGCGGGGACGTTTTCCATTCCAAACAAATTTGTTTAAAATCGAGTCTAACTTTTTCAAATAGTTTGGTGGTGGAGGGAGGGGAAGTATGGAGCTTATGAAATTAATTCTGGGCAAGATATAAATTTTTATTGTTGAAATTCTGGCAGATGGTGATGAGGGTAGGCGCATCCATCTCTGGATATCAGCCTCAACCTTACTGTAAATTGACATATAGTTTATTTTAGGTATGAGTTGTAAGGTTGGGCTCAGCTCAATTCCTAAATATTTGACTTTTGTTGATATTTTTATATTAGTATTATAAGTAACGTTATGGCCAATTGTATTAAGGGGCATCAGAATTGATTTAGATTAGTTTATTTTGAAACCAGAAATTCTTCCAAATTCATTTAAAGCTGTGAGAGCATTGGGGAGTGAATTCTGCAAATCCGATAGAAATAAAAGTGTGTCATCAGCATATAAAGAGATAGAATGGACAGATGAGCCTAACTGAATTGGGGTAATATTTTTACATTGCCTAATAAATTGAGCCAGTGGTTCTATTGATAGATTAAACAAAAGAGTAGAGAGAGGGCACCCCTGTTTTGTTCCCCTATTAATACAAAAAGTGTCTGAAATAATTCCCACTGTAGTTACTCTAGCTAAGGGGTTAGAGTATAGGGTTTGAATCCTTTTTATGAATTGATCGCCGAAATTAAAGTTTTTCAGAGTGTACTATAGATAGCCCCATTCCAAGCGATCAAAGGCTTTTTCTGCATCTATAAGGAGAAGGCCACTAGGTGTTTTCAACTTTCCTGATTCAGCTATAACATGTAATACTCTGCGAACATTATCTGAAGCCAAACGTCCTGTTATAAAACCAGATTGGTCTGGATGAATTAATTTACTTATCACTGATTGTAGACGCTTGGCGATAACTTTAGCATAAATTTTTATATCTTCATTAATCAGAGAAATAGGTCTATAGTTGGAACATTCAGAAAGATCTTTATCGGGTTTAGGTAAAACAGTAATTAAAGCAGTATTAAGATCTTTATGAAAATGGCCTTTGGTTATGGCCTTGTTTATTGTTTGTTGCCAAATGTGTCCCAGTAAGTCCCATAGTAATAGATATAATTCGCCAGGAATGCCGTCAATACCTGGAGATTTCCCTGTATGTAAATCCCTAACTGCATTATGCAATTCATCTAGAGTTATTTCTGAATCTAGGTTATCCGCAACTTCCTTAGAAAGTTTTGTTAAATTTAACGTCCCAAAAAAATTGCCTAAATGATCCGTGTTAGTTTGTATTTCTGAAGAGTATAATTTTTCAAAAAACTTCTTAAATGTTTTGTTAATATCCGAGGGGTTTGAGGTGAGAACCTCTTCAGAGTTTTTTATTGCATGTATATTAAAGCGTTGCTCATGTTTTTTCAAAGTGAGTGCAAGGAGTCGGCTCGGTCTGCTTCCATCTATGTAGTATTTATGTTTTGTGATGTGCATCAAGTATTCAGTTCTTTGTCTAAGCAGGTCGTTAAGTGTAGCTCTTTCTACCTTTAATTTTTGTTGTGTTTCTGTTGCAAATTTATTTCCTAATTCCCGCTCCAATTCTCCACACCTTTTTTCTAGTGATGATATTTGTTGGAGGTAGTTCTTTTTAAGCCTTGCAGAAAAGCTAATTGCGTTATTTCTTAAAAAACCTTTAATAGAGGCCCAAAACATGTCTTGGTTAGAAACAGAATTTTAATTATTGCTAATAAATTCAGTTAATTCTGATCTCAGTTGCGAAATAAATTCCTCGTTTTTGAGCAAAAGAGTATTGAATCTCCATCTAGAGGGTTTGGACAGTGTACTAAATTGCAGCGATTGTTGTTATTGCATTGTGGTCAGAAATACTTTGTGGTAGAAATTCAATGTTCTTTACACATGAAAATATCATAGTAGATAGTAAAATGTAGTCTATTCTTGAAAAGGATTTATGTCTTGGTGAAAAGTAAGTGTATTCTTTCACATTAGGGTTGAGTAACCTCCAGGTGTTACTCACGTTTAGGTCTTTAGTAAACCGATTTAATGCTTTTGATGACTGGGGTTGTATCATTGGGACCGAAGGATTGGATCGATCTAAAACAGTGTCCATTACAGTGTTCATGTCTCCTCCCAATGATAAGTGAATATTCATTATGGACTAAAAGAGTTTTTGAAATGTCTGGGAAAAAAAGAGCATCATAAGAGTTTGGGGCATAAATATTGACAAACATGAGCTTCTTTCCTCCTATAGTAGTACACCAATATGCCATTCTACCATTATTATCTGATCCTAAATTTTCAATATTGAAAGTATGAATTCTTTTAAATCATATTATCACCCCTCACTTTTTAGAGTTATAACTTGAAGATACTATAGGAATGTAGTGTTTGTTTTGTAATCGCTGGACAATTGCTATCCTTAAATGGGTTTCTTGGATAAGTGCAACGTCTATGTTTTTCCTGCGAAGATAATCTAAAAATTTTGTCAGTTTACTAGGAGAATTTAACCCTCTAACGTTAAGAGACACAATATTCAAATTAACCATAATCTCTGGCCATAAAGCTTTCACAAATAAACATGTAAAGATTGTAGTAGTAGGTGCAATTTAAACATAGAAATTTCGTGGATATATATGAAAAGAATATAAAAATTCCTGCGTAGTTTATTCCTGAGTGCCCCACCCCTTCCCTAACCCCTTCAATAATGAGCATCTGTGGCGATCGCGAGGCAATGTCTAACACTTTTCGCTTTCCAGTACCTCCTGATATTAAATAGCTGAGGAACGTTACAACCATCAGTGTATCAGCATCAACTCTATTTAAACATGTAACAAGTTTTGAATACAGGCTGTTCCAATCTTAAACCAAGAAACTTAGCCCCCACCTTATCTACAAAAAATAAAAAATAAAATAAACTAATAAATCTAAAAAAAATAATAAATAAAAATAATAATAATAATATTATATATATATATATATATATATATATATATATATATATATATATATATATATATATATATATATATATAATATTATATATATATATATATATATATATATATATATATATATATATATATATATAATATTATATATATATATATATATATATATATATATATATAATATTATATATATATATATATAATATTATATATATATATATATATATATATATATATAATATTATATATATATATATATATATATATATATATATAATATTATATATATATATATATATATATATATATAAATATAAATAAATAAATAAATAAATAAATATAAATATATATATATATATATATATATATATATTTATATATATATATATATATATATATATATATATATATATATATATATATATATATATATATATATATATATATATATATATATATATATATATATATATATTATCATGGACTGTAACTTTAAATACCAATAAAATAAAATTATAATATCAATAATAATAATAATAATTGTTTACCGTATAATTTGGTCATTTAGGGGGCTAAGAAATGTTTATATTCATGTCATTTAAGTGATAAGTCCAGTATTGCCTCCTTATTCGGTTTCCTCCATTGCATCCTGAAGCTGAGAATGTAAGGACCTGCAAGCCGGCGGTGACATTGTTCGCTCTAGTCCCTTGGTGTATTTCTCGGCTTTTTTTTATTTTTGGCCTTTGAATGAGACTTTAAGTATTGCTGGGTAAATTAGAAAGGTTTCCGCACCTTTCTGTTGAAGTTTGGATCTGACGGCCAGGAACGCTTTTCTCTTCTGTGCGGTCGCGGCGCTGTAGTCTGCATAGAATTCTAGACGCACTCCTCCGGGCAGTTTGGGCTTTGCTTCACGTGCACCTTGAAGTATGGCCTGTCTGTCCGGATAACGATGGAGTCGAAATATCATCGATCGTGATCTGTTTGAGTTAGAATTCGAGTAGACTCGATGAGCTCTGTCAATCTCTATTGGATTTGAACGCCCTGACAGGTCTGGGATCCATTTAGGTAGCGTTTTCTGAAGGAAGCCGCAAGGGCCGTCTCCTTCCAATCCCGCAGGTAAGTTGACCAGACGGACATTGTTGCGTCGTGAGCGATCTACCAAATCTGTGCATTTTCGTTGTATTTGGTCAAGCTGAGACAAGCAATGATTAGTATCTGTTTTAGTTTTGCGAAGGTTTCCTTGTAGATCATCAAACGGATGAAGTCTGTGTTGAGTTAACGGCAATGATTGACTCCGGAGCTGCACTTAATATTATCAATAAGCATATCATTGATAAATATAACATGCCCGTTCAAGCCTGCATACCCCCCATTAAGATCAAGTCCATTAATGATGCACTTACTGGAAATGGAATTACACACCAGACACAAACCCTCACTCTGAAGACTGGAACCCTGCATTATGAATCCATTTCATTCTAAGTTGTTGATTCACCTAAGTATGAAGTAGTCTTGGGATACCCATGGCTGCATATTCACGATCCAGAACTATCATGGCATTCAGGAGAATTAACTCGCTGGTCTACCTTCTGTTTAGAAAGATGTATCCAGCAAAAACCACAATCATGCCTGACAACCAGCGTAGAGAGTCCAGAGAGCCACACATCTGTAGTCATTCCAGAATTCTATCAAGATTTATCCGAAGTGTTTAGCAAAACCAAAGCAACTTAACTTCCCCCTCATCGCTCATGGGATTGTGCCATTGATTTGCTTCCTAACGCTATGCCACCCAAGAACCGGGTTTACCATCTCTCACTCAAGGAAAGCCAGGCCATGGACGAGTATATCAACAAAGCTCTAGATTCAGGTTTGATTTGTCTATCCACATCACCAGCTGCAGCGGGGTTCTTTTTCGTGGAAAAGAAGGATGGAGGTCTTCGACCCGAGCATTGATTACAGAGGTTTGAATAATGTTACTGTAAAATTTTGCTATCCTCTCCCATCAGTCCCCTCTGCCCCTGAACAGCTACGTGAGGCCACAATATATACCAAACTTGATCTAAGAAGTGCATACAATTTAATAAGTAATGAATGGAAAACAGTGTTTATCACCACCAGGGGGCACTTTGAATATCAGGCTATGGCCTGTGGACTGGCAAACGCTTCGGCTGTCTTTCAGTCGTTCATCAACGAGATTTTCAAGGATCTGATTAATAAGTATGTAGTCGCCTACATTGACGACATCCTTATTTATTCCAAGAACGAAGCAGATCATGTCAATCATGTCAGGACTGTATTGTCAATATTATTGGAAAACCAACTGTATGTTAAGGCAGAAAAATGTGAATTCCACGTTAAACAGACTTCATTCTTAGGCTACCACATCAGTCATCATGGAGTATGAATGGATGAACTCAAGGTCCAGGCAGTTACAGAATGGCCACTACCTACCACTGTTAAGGAGCTTCAGAGGTTTTTGTGGTTTGCAAACTTTTACAGAAGGTTCATACGCAATTATAGTGCAGTAGCTTCACCTATGACGTCATTACTGAAAGGAAAACCTAAGAAATTGAAATGGTCGGATAAGGCTAACAAGGCCTTCACAGAGTTAAAGGAAAGGTTTACCACCGCTCCCATTCAGAAACATCCTGACCCCAACTCACCGTTCATTTTGGAGGTGGACGCATCAGATCTGGGCATTGGAGCAATACTTTCACAGAGACATGGAACACCAGGTAAACTGCACCCTTGTGCATTCTTTTCTAGAAAATTAACCTCAGCTGAGCACAACTATGATGTGGGAAATAAGGAACTACTTTCTATGAAGGAGGCTATTTCAGAATGGAGGCGTTGGTTAGAGGGAGCCATTCACCCATTCCAATGTCCAATTCCATTGTCATCACGGATCACAAGAATCTGGAGTACATAAAAAGTGCAAAACGTTTAAACCCCAGACAAGCCAGATGAGCCCTGTTCTTCACCAGGTTCCAGTTTACAGTCACGTATAGACCAGGAAGTAAGAACTGCAATGCAGATGCTCTCTCTCACCGTCATGACTCTCCCACAGACAACAATAACCCTCAGGAACACATACTCCCTTCTACATTGGTCATTGCTCTGGTGTCATGGCACATAATGGAGGAAATCCAACTTAAGCAACAGAATAAAGCGTCACCCCCGCAGTGTCCACCCAACAAGAACTATGTACCAACTAACTTACATCTTAGAGTCATGCAATGGGTCCATACATCAATATGTGCAGGTCATCCAGGCATCTCTCGAACTATCTACTCAGTCTAAAATTCATTCCGGTGGCCACACTTGAGCAATGATGTCACCAACTATGTCAAGTCATGCCAAGTCTGCGGCCAGTTAAAAAGACCCAAAGAACTGCCTTCCGGACTCCTCAAACCATTACCCATCCCACAACGACCATGGTCTCATCTGTCAATCGATTTCATCACTGATCTACCCCCATCAAATAATTTCACTACCATCCTGGTAATAATCGATCGATTCTCCAAGTCCTGTTGTATAGTCCCATTACCTAGTTAACCAACAGCCATGGAAACCATTCAAGCCTTGTTCCAGCATGTTTTCAGAGTTTATGGGTTACCTGAGTATATTGTGAGTGATTGGGGCACGCAGTTTACCTCACAGGTGTGGAAGGCTTTCTGCAAGCAGTTGGACATTAATGTGAGTCTCACATCTGGATACCATCCCCAAGCTAATGGCCGTCTTAACCAAGAAATTGGCCAATATCTCAGGACATACTGCAGTAGAGAGCAACATCGCTGGTCTGAGTTTCTCCCATGGGCTGAATACGCACAAAACTCATTGACACACTCATTAACAGGACTTACCCCCTTCCATTGCGTCTTGGGATTTCAGCCTCCATTGTTCCCGTGGTCTGGTGAGCCTTCTGCAGTTCCAGCGGTTAATGAATGGATTCAGCGTAGTGAGAGGGTGTGGGACAGTGCCCACGTCCGGCTCCAGTGGGCTGTGAGAACACAGGAGTTCCAGGCCATTCGCCGACGTTGTCCACACCCTCCCTACCAACCAGGACAGCGAGTCTGGCTCTCTACAAGGGACATCAAGCTACGGCTACCCAGCAGAAAGCTCCACTGGAGGCTGACCCCAGCCAGGAGGCCCCAGAACAACCCCAGCCATTGGACATTGACGGAAATCCGGCGTACAGGGTAAATGTGTTACTGGACTCAAGGAGAAGAGAGGGTCAGCTCCAATATCTGGTGGACTGGGAAGTATATGGATCCGAGATCTTGGGATTCAGCCAAGGACATTCTCGACCCTTCCCTCATTGAAGAGTTCCATCGAGCCAGGCCCGACCAACCAGCTCCTAGACCACAGGGGCGCCCACGTCGAGCTCCAGGAGTCGCTCCTAGGGGGGAGGGGGGGGTTCTGTAACGCCACGCCAGCAGAGGGAGCCCTCGCCCAACTACTGACTCAGTTCCGCTCCCTCTGCGGCTACTTCCTGTTTTGCTGTATTTCAGTGAGTGCTCAGGCCATGCTGCTTTGCGAAGTATTGCCAGTTTACCTTTGCCCTCTTGATCTGCTTTGGACTGATTGTTGTGTTACTGAACTTCTGCCTAATCTTATACTACGTCGTCTGGATTTGCCCCTGTGTTTGTTGTTTGGATTTGGACTACTTATATGTTGCCGACTCTCTGCTTGTTTACTTGTTGATGTCTCTGCCTAACCCCTAAATAAACTTCTGCACATAGATTCTAACACAGCCTCAGCCTCCACGTTACAGTGTGTTAGTTGTGCGCCTCGCTTACACATTGCTTAATACACGCAGGATGTACAGCAATACGCAAATATCTTTACAAATAAAAAAGAATTAAATTATTATAATTTTTTTTAATTTATTACTTTCTAGATAAATATAAAAACCACTGCCCCCATGCCTTTATCTTTTCTTAATCTTAATCTTTTTCACAGAATCTTTTTAGTTTATTCATGACAATTTGCGCCCTGTGCTTTAGACTTTGTGCTTAGATTATTAAAATAGAGTCCTATGTATCTAGAAAACATACTTAATATTACACTACCCTTTCAATTCATGGTTATGTTGGAAGCTCTGATATCCAAATAAATAAACCTGAAAAATACTTGCTTGATATTTTAATAATTGCTGCCATTACAAGACACAGGTTACTTCCTGAATCCCCAACAATCCAAGAATGGCTAGGAATAGTATATGATATTTATGTGATTGGGTAAGCTAAATTGACCATAGTGTATAAGTGTGTATGGGCGTTTCCCAGTGATGGGTTGCAGCTGGAAGGGCATACGCTGCGTAAAACATATGCTGGATAAGTTGGTGGTTCATTCCGCTGTGGCAACCCCAGATTAATAAAGGGACTAAGCTGAAAAGAAAATGAATGAATGAATGAATATTTATGTGATGAAAAATTACATTCTCCCTTTGACTCCAAATTACTGTATTTAGAAATATCTGGTCCAAGTGAACCGAATACAATAAGTTGCTCCATCCAATCTTCATAGAAATATAAAAATATTACTACCAAATTCCCATTCACAGAACAAACATTAATCTTAATCACTCTTAATAATCTATTTAGATTACGAATTTACAGCTGATAATAACTAAACTAAAGTTGAGCAAATAAATAAAGATTCAACCCTCTCTGACCTATGTATATTTGGTTATTGATATTATTCATATTACCATTTTATTGTACTGTTATTTTCATGTATTTTATTTTATGAAACAATTGTTTTGTATTGTGTTCTGTTACTTTATAGCTTGTAAAAAAGAAAAAAAAATTGCAATGGGAAATGTATACTCTCTTAAGTAAAATCATTGTACTGTATATATTGCTACTATAAAAAATAACAGAAGAACAGAAACCATTTAAACACAGTAATATTGCCTCTGCAATTAAAAGCATTGGAGTATCTCTATTATTTAAAGATTTAAAATGCAAGGAAATTTTTTATTAATAACGTCACTCCTCACTTCACATAATTAATAGGGCTGTCAAAATTAGCGTGTTAACGCAGGCGATTAATTAAAAATTTGCGTAAATAACGCAGTTGCAGTTTTTTCATTTCCTATTGTGGCCAACGTGTGTTTAATGTGCAAAGAAATATGGATAAGACCAAGGAAGCGCTTTTAGAAGGAAAGTTTCAATATAAAACAATTAATGTCGCATTACTAGGCTATCCAGCGTTTCCTCCAGAGTTTCATGCAATTTCGGGTGTTTCATTTTTAGTCTTTAGACTTTAGTTCACTTTCATTCAACAACATATTGTTCATGCCCCATGACAATTATTGGATGAAAATATGAAGCAAGGACTGCAGGAAGAGTGCTATTTTAATGGAATTTGATACCGCATGGCGAACGGAAAGAAAACCCTCTGCATTTCAGGACTCGGGTGGTCCTTTAAAGTAATCAAAAATCGCTGTTTACATGATAGACTCTTAATCAGTATTATCTTAATCATAAAAGTATTATGATTATTGGAGTATTGGTGTCCATGAAAATGTACTCAGACGATGTCGCAAGCTGTTAAAGACAGCCCATTTCTCTTCCTTTAAGTTAGGCGTGTTTCCCCCATACACGCAACTTTTGTAAAGTGTCTGCTTCACGTTGCTGTGTCAGAGTCCTTGCTTGTAAAATACAGCCATACTTTAGAAATGCTTAGTTTAAGCAAATTTGATGAACGCGATCATGTATTGATGAATCTGAAGCGATCCCTCGCTCAACGGGTGCGCTGTACTGTGCGCGTTGTCTCTCTCTCTCTGTCTGTGTGTGTGTGTGTGCGTGCGTTTCCTAGCAACAAGAGCAAACGCCTGACATCGCTGACATCAAAAGTCTCTTTAAGGCATTTTATATGTATTCTATAGTCTTTGAGGTATCCGTATCCCTCAAAGCTGTTTACAATGAAATGTTTAGCGATGGTGTGACCAAAGTCCCTGTAAGAAGTCTATAGTCTTTGGTACCTGCATCTGATGTACCCTTTGGCCACATTGTCCCCCGATAATGTCAATAGACTAGACTGTCTTAGCAACTGGCTAAATGTTAAGGAGGACTAAGCTAAATTAAAATTATTGTTATCAACTCGAGTACAATTGTTTGTATTCAATACTTTATTGTTATTATAATTTTCCATTTTCCATATTTGCAATGTCTGTATTTTTTTTTTTTTTTGTAGTCCACTTAGAATCCAACATGGAAATCATTTTTGTTTTTATTGGCATTGATTGTTTTGAAATTCAAATGGCACTTCCATACCTGTGTTTTTATTTCTGTAATAAATATGCCTTTTTGCGATTAATCATGATTAATTACAAAAAAAGTGTGATTAATTAGTTAATTTTTTTAATCAATTGACAGCCCTAATAAATAATAAGCAGTTTATTTAGCAGGAGAAACAGATTATTTAGGAGGGATACATTGACACTATCTTCATTTGGCCCAGTTACACAGAGAACTATTGAGTGAAGGAGTCATAGCAGTGCTGTATTGTGAACAAAACACTGCGATTCAAGAAATGGAACTGTCCATATAAACTGGTGTAAAATATGACTTAAAGGTTTAGCGCTTGTCCACTTTCAACCACTGTTATTGCCATATAAACAAATTCTACAAAAAACACCTGTACTCTTTGAATGTGTCATCATTATGGGATGAGTTTATTAAAATATTCTTGAGATATTCTTACTTCACTGCATTGTAATGAAAAACACAGACTCATCAACCATGTAACATCGGTTTGTCCATTGGAGCACACTTACACAAAAGCACACCCACACACACTGCTCTCACCTGTGTGGCCCAGAGGTAGTCCAGTCTAAGCTTGAGATCCAGCTGCCTACAGTGAAGCACCAGAGCTCCAGAAAACAACAGCATCGCCAGAACCGGGTCATAACCATGTGTGTGAAAAAATCCACCTCTACACAGACACGCACACACATACACACACAAAAAGTAATGTAATTACTCAGCAGAGACTATATACAGTTGAAGTCAGAATTATTAGCCTCCCTGAACTATTAGCCCCATGTTTATTTTTTCCTCAATTTCTGTTTAACAGAGAGATTTAACACATTTCTAAACATAATAGTTTTAAAAACTCATTTCTAACAACTGATTAATTTTATCTTTGCCTTGATGACATTAAATAATATTTGATTAGATATTTATCAAGACACTTCTATACAGCTTAATGTGACATTCAAAGGCTTAACTAGGTTAATGAGGTTAACTAGGCAGGTTAGTATATATCAACTGTATATTTTTAAAGAAACTGGTGTCCTTTCGATCAGCAGTGAAATTATTGAAATATTTTACACTGTTTTCATTGGAAATAACTTTTATCAACATTTGCTGGTATGGTAAGGCTACTGGGAATCTGAAAACATGTTTAAGGAAAATAGTCACCACTTCTAGTAAACTGATTACATTACATTACATTACCAAGGATAGAATACATTTACAAAAATAAAATGGTTATAAAAGCAAGAAGTATTGTGGCTGACTCAATGCACCCTCTTTGTTCCTTATTTGACTTACTGCCATCTGGGCAGAGACTCTTTTTTTACAGTAGTGTCAAAACACAGGACTAATTTTTCCTTTGTCCCACAGGCAGTAAGACTGTATAATTTTACTAAGTTTTTCTTTTTACGTCAGCTGGTCTGTTTATTGTGTTCTATTCAATTTATTCCTTAATAATGCTACAAATCAATTTCTCTAAGAGGACAAATGAACCTACCTACACATATACAGTTTAAACATACAAAATTATTCGCCCTCCTGTGAAGTTTTTTCTTTTTCAAATATTTCCCAATTTATGTTTAACAGAGCAAGGAATTTTTCACAGTATTTCCTATAATATCTTTTCTTCTGGAGAAAGACTGTATAGTTTGATTTTGGCTTGAATAAAAGAATTAAAAAAATAATAATAATAATTTAAGCTCAATATTATTAGCCCCCTTAAGCAATATTTTATTCTCGATTGCAATATTTATCCGATGACAGTGGTTCCCAAAGTGGGGGTCACGTGGTGATTTGAGGTCAAATAAATTTTATTAAACTATTAGAATTACCATATTTTAGCCATAACCTACAAATGATAAAAATAGTAGTTTTAGTAGTAGTAAACAACAACATGCAAATGAAAAGCCATCAGCCGTTCAATTACTTTTTATAGGATTGGCGTGTTTACATTAGATTAACAACACAGCAATATTGTCAGCTGCGGAAGACTGACTTTATAACACCAGGGTAAACTTTCGGACACCTTTATGCCAATCAAATACATTAAAAATAAATACAGGCCACAAATGAATATTGAGAATGATCTCTGTGTGGCGATCACCAAAATTAAACCAAAAATTAAATAAATTAAACAAATTAATAAATGACTGTAAAAAAGATATGGTTGTTAGACTGTTGCACTTTTTAGTGTTGTCAATATGTGCAGGCCCGGCCCTAACCAATTTGGCGCCTTAGGCAAGATTTCAGGTGGCGACCCGTCACATCGCAGTAAATTCCACTGCTAGTACATGTAGTCATAAGAAACTAAAATAGCTTTTTGATCGACTAATACAAGCTGGGAAAATGTCAGATAAATATGCCAATGCAATTAACATTATTGCTGAATAGATCTAATATTTACACATTCGCTTGAGGAAGGAATGATGAGGGTAGTTACATTACTATTACTATTTTCCATAACATCTATGCCCTTCCATAACATTAGCTGACGTTAAAACTAACAGATAGCACTATAGCTATTTATTGTTTAGCAAACCATATTATGCCATACCTGGCTGTCAACATTGGGATGTAAAAAATATGGGACAACAAGTAGCTTCAAATGATAGAATACATGGCAAACATTAGAAAATATTGTCAATAAAATAAAGGGTTTAGCCTATTAAAATCAATGGCCTTTACAGAAATTAAATAAAGCTATAAAATACATATTTTTAAGTGTATTTGTCTGTTTAAATACACACCCGAATCACCAAAGTATTGCAAACTTTCGCTCCTCTATTAATGGTGTGTAGAGAAGCTGATCTGGGAACATTTTGTCATACTTTGTCGCGTTTTTCTTCCTCTTCTTTTCTTTTTTACCTCCCCTGCGCACCAGACTGTTTGGTGCATTTTAACATATTGAGATTGTTGACCAATCAAAAAAACGAACACCGTGTAGCAGGTAAAGTCTAATTATTCGGATGGGGAGGGGGGTGTCTTAGGTGATTGGGCTATATTATCATTATTTAATACTACTACTACTTAGTAGGCTTTGCACTATGCCGTTAAATTAATGTGGGCATATTATTTTATCAGTCATAATACCAACTAGTTTTAAGAATAGTGAAAGTTACACTTTTTTTTCTTCCCCCATTTCTGGCACCCCCCTGGATGTATAGTGCCCTTAGCATTTGCCTATACTGCCTATGACATGGGCCGGCCCTGTGCTCATGGTTCAAGCTCCAGGCTCGAGCCCCAGCTGGGTAAGTTGGCATTTCTGTGTGCATGTTGCAAGTTTGCATGTTCTCCCCGTGTTTGCGTGGGTTTCATCCAGGTGCTCCGGTTTCCTCCCACAAGTCCAAAGACATGCGCTAAAAGTGAATAGGGTAAGCTAAATTGGCAGTAGTGTATGTGTGTGAATGAGAATGTATGGATGTTTTCCAGTGATGGGTTGCAGGTGGAAGGGCATCCACTGTGTAAAACATATGTTGAATAAGTTGACGTCTCATTCTGCTGTGGCCACACCTGATTACTAAAGTGACTAAGCCAAAAAGAAAATGAATGAATTACAATATTTTAGCCATAACCCACAGAGAATAAAAACAGTAGTTTTTAATAAGAAAAAACAACAACATGCAAATGAAAAGGAATAATTGTTAGACTGTTGCACTTTTTTGTGTTGTATTTTTAAAACCACCTCTAAGAAATTTGGGGGTCGCGAGTCACTGGCTTTTTATTTTAGGGGTCGCGGGCTGAAAAGTTTGGGGACCCCTGGTCTACAGAACAAACCATCATTATATACAATGAATTTTCTAATTAACTTGCCTAATTAACCTAACTAACTTTGATAAGGCTTTAAACTGCACTTTAAGCTGAATACTAGTATCTTGAGAAATATCGTCAAATATTATGTACTGTCATCATGGCAAAGATAATAGAAATCAGTTATTAGAAATTAATTATTAAAAATATTATGTTTAGAAATGTGTTGAAAATGATCTACTTTCCATTAAAATAAATTGGGGAATTCAGGAGGGCTAATAATTCTGACTTCAACTGTACACACACACATCGTCACCTTAAAATTATAGGGTTCTATCTGACATTTTTGTCAAAATTGAGTTATTGACATATTCTTATTAAATGACAACTTATTTACATTATGGGATGTTTTTTAGAAGTTGTTTACCTTTTAAGACTTTTTTATTTAAAAAACAAATGTTACAGACATACTGTTTGGAATGCAAAAGCTTTGAAGCTCAATATCTCAAAATCATTCAGAAGGCAGAACTTTATAATTCCAAGGTGATGACATACATACAATATTTTTACTTTATAAATAACATTTTTACTATGCATTGCTCTGACATTCTACTTAAGTGACCATTTACAAAGAATGGATCTTTGCAACTAAAAACATGACAAACAAAGCTTAGGAATGTTTTTTCCTCTCTTTTATCATGTTACTATCAAATAACAGTTGTCATGCCTACTTGCTACTGTAAACAGAAACATACAACCCTTTCCCTGCCACATTTCTTCTGACTGATTTACTGCTTGGGAAGAATTGATGATGCTGTGTGTTAAAGTTGAAATTCTTCAAACTTAAGCATCCCAAAAAATACATCATTCATGTTAGAGGTGCTGCAAAAGACGTGACCTGACATGTGCGTAAAGGTCAAGCACATCCATGAAGCACTTTTACATAAAACAATGGAAAAGTCTCACATCGGAACGGAAAAAACACCCATTTTGCGAGAATGGCCCCTAGCACTCTCTACATAAAACTTGCTCTGTGTAACTTATTTGAACAGCTGGGATTTGTCATAGCACTTCTATATATGGCTTTCCTTAATTGCTTCTATTGTCGGCATTGTTAAAAACTTTAACACTTTTATTACTAACACTTTCTGTTCAGTTTTTGTTTGTTTGTTTGTTTGTTTTTTTTTTGTTTGTTTCAGAATGTCCATCAAATGATGATATGCTTATTTAATAACCTGGTAACTTGCATATCCCTAATTTGAAAAATTCTTGGATAATTGAACAAGTAAATATGAACCAACATGAAGCTCAACTCACCCAACGGCCTTCCGATAGCCGCTGGTCTCCATGACGACAGTGTGGAGGATGTTAAGAAGCAGAAGCAGGAGGATCTTAGGTAGTGATGAGACACGTAGGTACAGGGCCACAGATAGAGATGCCATCACACATGATAAAAATACATACGGAGTGTATTTGCACACCCTGTAGCCCACGCCGGTCCCGTTCACTGTGACAACTGTCACCATGGAGATGCTGGAATTCCCCTCCAGTGACCACGGCACGCATGTCACCTGTGTGGTTATAGCAAAACACACACACACACACACACACACACACACACACACACACACACACACACACACACACACATCATCATCATCATCATCATCATCATCATCACATATTGAAATACACATTTAATACATAAGTACAATAGATTACCATTAGGAATAAACTACTGTTTGAACTAAAACATGATTGAAAGTTATATAAAATTGGAAGCACTTTACAATATGCTTGAATCAGTTAAGTTAGGGATTTAGTAGATTGTTATCACAGAATAAAACCTGACAGCCTTTTTGCTAGCCAAAGCGAAGCAATGTTAACAAATGGCTGGATGCAGCCTACACTAACCTGCTTATTCTTATTGAGTCACAAGATGATACCAAACAGTCAAGAATAGCAGATTTTTTTTGGGGGGGGGGGGGGGTCCAATCTTTCTCTGGTTATATAAATAAATACATTTGACCACTTGACTTAATGAGTGCTTTCAAGATGTGAAGAGACTTTCAACCAACATAACAAAAAAGTGTGTCTGAACCAAATCACTTTTAAGTGATTTTAATTAAAAACACAGAATTTTTGAAAGATGTAGGTTGTCAAACATACAGGTGGGCACACAGATGAACTTTAGGAACTCAACCTAAAAGAAAAGCTTCAAAAGCTTTCAGATTTGTAAAAGTGTTAGCTAATCACATGTGTGGGCTTTTACTTCTGAGTCTACAATCCACCACACATTATTTATGGCAATAATGTTGCTAAAACATACCTGTCAACCCTCCAATTTCTCCTGGGATTCTCCCGTATTTTACATTTCTATGCTGCTATATCATCCCCTTAAAGGTTTTTTCCTGTATTTCTCATGTGTTTTTAATCTTTCTATGAAGGGTGACAATAAACATTAAAGAGTCGATCCTCCCTTTACAAACCCATCCCGCCGAATCACCAGGGGTTGCCCCTTGCTCTTAAATGGGAATCTGTTCTGTGCTTTCATTCTATTTAGGCATGAAAACACTTTGAAATAAATATAAAAACTGAGCGATTCCCTTCCTTTCCATTACAGGCGCCGTTGCCCCTCCTATGCAATCCTCAAGACAGTCAGTTCTGACTTTCCGGCACGCTTTATAGTAAAACACAGACGCTGTTTCCCAAACGGTTCTGTACACACAATTTGAAGCAAAGCGAAAGTGGACAATCTGGGTTTTAGGTGCGTTACAATGAAACAGCTCCAGATGAACATATTTAGTAATTTGGGGAATTTATTATAATTATTTTTTTATGCCTTATTTTCACATCCCAAAGTTGATGGGTATGAGCCAAAAACGGAAAGGTACACGTACACAGAAATGGCCAAAAGAGTTATGCCAGGCCAGCATTTTTCAATAGTATCTGGATGCAGACTTGGATTTGCAAGCGGAGACTGCATATTTATAAGATGCAATGTCAGACACTGTGCACTTAATGGATCTAGTGATGTAACTGTGAGGGGTAGGGTTAGGGGTGTGGCCATTAAAAGCATTGCATGCAGCTCAGCTTGCATCGAGCCTGCAACCAAACCCCTGTCATGTTTTTTGCGGTCACCTTGTAGTAATTAGTACTTTGAAGGAAGAGGTTGTAATGTGAAGTAAATCTGCACTTTTTCTGATGAAGTATTGGGAAACACTTGAGCAACAACTCTACCATCTACTCTGTTATTGTAATGTAATATAATGCAATGTGTATTTATATATCGCATTTATCATGTATGGCCATACACCCAAAGTGCCCAAAACTGTCATTGTTGTGTGTTTGTTCTTTTAATTAACCTTTAATCAAAAAATTATACTTTGACACCCATTTTATGCATTTTCAGTCTCAAAAACCTCTTGTCATGCAAACAAACAGGCAAATGCATAAAAAGTTTCCACTCTGGGTCTGAAAATGTCATGTAAATGGTCCAATAGTTTAAGTACCACGTCCCAATATTAACTACTAACTTACTACTGCTTATTATAACAAAACTGGCTGTTTACTAGTATTTCTTAGTATATTTTTATCCCAAATTATCACTCAATACTTAAACCCAACTATACTGTGTCTTACTAATTAATAAGCAGCTAATTAATAGTTTATTAGGCTAAAAGTCATGGTTAACAGTTTGTTAAGAGTGAGAATTGCACCTTAAAATAAAGTGTGACCAAAACTCTTTCCAACATAAGTAAACCTCAAAGAACAGTAAATAAATAAATAAAATAAAATAAGGCATCTCATAACCCCATAAATACATAAGGAACATGTTGTTATAGCCTGTGTATATAGTCAACATTTGAAGTGGATCAAAATGTTTTTCAAATTTGCCATAAGACAGAAATGGGTTGAATAGTTTTAAGACAACAGAAACCACTTCAGCTGATGAACCACTTCAAATGCTGACTACTATATACAGGCTTCAAGCAGAGTGTTATCACAAGGTCTAACACATGTCAAGCAGTAAATGAGTCAACCTGGTAAAATCTTGGTAAAATGTGTAAGCAACACCCTTAGTAATACAATCATCACTCTCTTCTACTGTTCACACACACTCACCACACACCCCTGGGTCACGGAGTACATCAGCAGCACCAGAAACCCACACAAAACCGTTCTGATCTGCAGGGTCAGGCAGTCAGGGGAGCACTGAGACAAAGACAGCAGAGAGCAAATATTAAACATGTAGAATAATATACCAAGAGCTAGATTTACACATCCACTACATAAAATGTGGTGCCTGTTTGTGCAAATCTCACCTTTACAATGCTAGCATGCTACGGGTGGTTGTTAAGTGGTGTAGAGTATTCTGGGGTGCCATAGGTAGTGCTTGGTTGTTCAGGGTGGGTGATTGTTTGGTGGTTTGGGTGCTCTAAATAGTTGTTAGGTGGTGCTAAAGTGCACTGGGTGGTTGTTAGGTGACAGTAAAGTGCTCTGGGTGGCTACTGTAGGTTAGGTCCTGTCTTGGTGTGTTCTGGGTGGTGCTATGGTACTCTAAATGGTTGTAAGGTGGTGCTAAATTGCTAAAGGGTGCTCTGAGCAGTTGTTAATTGGTGCTATGTTGCACTGGGTGATTGTTAGGTGGTACTATAGTGCTCTGGCAATTGTTATGTGGTGCTATGGTACTCTAAATGGGTTGCTAAAGGGTTGCTATGTGGTGCTAAATTGCTGTATGGCACTCTGAGCAGTTGTTAATTGGTGCTGCGTTGCACTGGGTGGTTGTTAGGTGGTATTATAGTGATTGTTATGTGGTGCTATATTGCACTGGGTGATTGTTGTGTGGTACTATAGTGCTCTGGGGATTGTTATGGGGTGCTATAGTACTCTAAATGGTTGCTAGGTGGTGCTAAATTGCTGTAGGGCACTCTGAGCAGTTGTTAATTGGTGCTATGTTGCAATGGGTGTTTGTTAGGTGGTACTATAGTGCTCTGGTGATTGTTATGTGGTGCTTTGGTTCTCTAAATGGTTGCTAGGTGGTGCTAAATTGCTGTATGGCTCTCTAAGCAGTTGTTAATTGGAGCTATGTTGAACTGGGTGGTTGTTAGGTGGTACCATAGTGCTGTGGCGATTGTTATGTGGTGTTTTGGTACTTTAAATGGTTACTAGGTGATGCTAAATTACTGTAGGGCGCTCTGAGCAGTTGCTAATTGGTGCTATGTTGCACTGGGTGGTTGTTAGGTGGTACTATAGTGCTCTGGTGATTGTTATGTGGTGCTATGGTACTTTAAATGGTTTCTAGGTGGTGCTAAATTGCTGTAGGGCACTCTGAGCAGTTGTTAATTGGTGCTGTGCTGCACTGGGTGGTTGTTAGGCGATACTATAGTGCTCTGGTTATTGTTATGTGGTGCTATATTGCACTGGGTGGTTGTTAGGTGGTACTATAGTGCTCTGGGGATTGTTATGGGGTGCTATGTTACTCTAAATGGTTGCTAGGTGGTGATACATTGCTGTAGGGTGCTCTGAGCAGTTGTTAATTGGTGCTATGTTACTCTGGAATGCTAAAGTGCTATTGGTGGTTATTAGGTGGTGCTTGGTTGCTCTGGGTGGCCCTAAGAAGATTCAATGTGGTGTTGGAGGTAGTTAAGTGGTGCTATGGTGAACTGGGTGGTTGTTAGGTGACAATACAGTGATTTAGGTGGTTGATATATGGTCCTGATGTATTCTAGGTGGTGCTGGGCTGTCCTGAGTGATTATTAGGTGGTGCTAGGGCATTTTAAATGGCTGTTAGGTGGTGCTAAACTGTTGTAGGTGGCTCTTGGTGGTCGTTCGGTGATGCTAAAGTACTCTAGGTGGTGTTAGACTGTCCTGCTTGGTTATTAGGTGGTACTAGGGCACTCTGGATGTTGTAAGGTGATGTTAGGGTATTGTGAATGGTGTTATGGTACTCTGAGCAGTTGTTAGGTATTCTTAAAGTGCTACATTTGGTTCTAGAATGTTCTGGGTTGCTGTAAGGTACTGCTTGTAAAGTGGTGTTAGAATGCTCTAGTGGTTCTTAAGTGACGTTGTGTGTTCTGGGTAGTTGTCATGTGTTGTAATGGTTAAGTGGTGCTTGGTTGCTCTGTGTGCTTATTAAGAAGCACCAGGGTGTTGTTGGCTATTGTTAGGTGGTGCTAGAGTGATCTAAATGGTTGTTAGGTGATTAGGGTAAAAGTATTTAAAAAATCCCAGTCCCAAGTCTTTGATATTCTCAACCCTAGACATGACTTGAGCCTCACATTCACTGTATGCCTAGGAGGTTTTATCATCCTCCAGGCACCAGGTGAAAATTGTACTTAAAGTAATATCACACCTCTCCTCAACAAACCCTATGACCTGAGGTGTCACTCATGTCTACAGCACAAGCTGTGCTATGTGTAGGACAAGTAATGTATCAAAGTTTAAAACTCTGGGTCATGCTTTGTAAGCCAATGCATACTGTACTGTTGTGAAATGAAACAACTGCATTCAAGAAATGTATTTTTTTCTGTTACCTGTGCATGCGTGACGTGAAGATACATCACACTTGCCATGTGGAAGCATAAACAGAGAACCAGCAGAATTACAACCAGAAGACCTCTGCAATGGGAGAGAGAGAGAGAGAGAGAGAGAGATATGTTGCATGTATGCTGTATAATTAACTGACCTGAGCTAAAGTGTCATCAAGTTAGTATGTCTGACAAATTAAGAAAAGGTGAATAATGCTTATGCATGTGTGTGATTTACATACTGAGGAATGATAAGAAAATAGACCACTGCAAAAAATGACGTGAGGACTAGCGAGATAACCACTGCACTGATGAAGGCATCATCATACACTTGCTGGTACTGTGTGACAGAAAAAGACAAAGACAATTTGATTAATTGTAGCAATTACACAAGCTGCTTTTCTATTGTAGTTTTCACCTTTATGGACAATGCTGATCCTGTGGACATTTCGATAATAAGCTTCCAGTTAGGCTTTTATTTAGTAAAAGTGCTATTTGAGCATGAACAAATGTATACAACATTTTCTTCTTTAAAAAAAAAAAACAACAAAACTGAAATGATTTAAATAATTTCCAGGATGACATACTAGAATTGTGTTAGTAGTAGTGTGTTTGCATTAAGATAAACTCTTTAACAGATCTTATATAGTGATACACATGCAATTTAGGACACTTTAGGTAAATTATATCGACACTTTAGTTAAATTGTATGTTGTAAAACCACATATGTCTCATTTCATAATAGAAAATATGTTTTTATTATATTTATTGAACAAAATGGTCAATTTCTGTAAGTAATTTTATGCATGTTTATACATTTTATGTATCCCAAACATAACTAAATAGTATTTTCACATGCATATACAGCTTAAATAAGTTTCACAAACTGTGACAATATTCTAGTTTTATTGGAAATGAGACAGAACAAAAATATTGCGTATTGAGTTCAAATGATAATTGCCTATTTTCTTTCTCTTCTCATTTTTCATATGCACTCTTCACCACCACTGTTGTCTTGGTTACCAAGAGACTTTAATAAATGCTCTAAAGGGCAAAATTGTAGGCTCTGACGGAAGTGATTACATTCTTAATATAAGCATAATTTTTAAACAAATAAAAATTCATTACCTACACTCAGTTATATTTAATCATTTTTAAAGTTTTAAATTGTTGACAAATTTTTATATTTTAATATTTAAAGTCTAGTTGATATAGAAGGTAACTATAAATTAAGAAGACATGGTAAAACATTTTCAAGATAAATTAAAGGGGACCATGCCTTTTTCAAAATGTAACATAACTCCATATAACTACATTTAACACGTTTACTAAACCTAAATCAAAATTTACTAAATCTTAATCAAAATTTACTAAAAAGTTTACTAAATCAAATTTTCTGCAAGTTCACCCAAAAAAGCTTCTGCCAACTTGTTCTGCCTCCTCACTTGAAACAATAAATGTTGCTGTATTTCTAACCCTAAAAACAATGACAAAAATAATAGTAAAACCAATAATACAAAACTAACATAATGTCATTATTATTAACAACAACAACAACAACAAAATGCTACTGCAATGAAGCTGACATAATTTTAATTTGTTATTCATTTGTAATTAATCATTGTTTCGTTTTTTGCACAGCTGCAGAAACACTTTTAATTTAAATGTTTATTTCACATTAACCTTGTTCGCTCTACAGAAAAAAAACCTTAGCGCATATGGACTGTTAATTTGTATTTAATTAATTGTATTTATTAATTTGTATTTTTTTTTCTGCAGAAAGTCTTATTTGTTTTATTTCGGCTAGAATAAAAGCAGTTTTAATTTTTTTTAAAAACATTTTAAGGTCAAAAATATTAGCCCCTTTGGGCTATATTTTATTTTCGATAGTCTACAGAACAAACCATCGTTATACAATGATTTGCCTAATTACCCAAATCTGCCTAGTTACCCTCATTAACCTAGTTAAGCCTTTAAATGTCACTTTAAGCTGTATAAAAGTGTCTTGAAAAATATCTTGTAAAATATTATTAACTGTCATCATTGCAAAGATAAAATAAATCAGTTGTTAGAAATGTGTTATTAAAACTATTATTTTTAGAAATGTGTTGAAAAAACCTTATCTCCTTTAAACAGAAATTGGGGGAAAATAATTCAGGAGGGCTAATAATTCAACTGTATATATGGATCTTTTTTTAAATAAAATTCAAATCAAATAAGAAATCAAACTCTCAAAACAACTACCCTAATGATAAATCACTCAACACTCAAACGATCAAATAATAAATCATAATGCATTCTCAAATGAGAAATCAAATGTAGTTGATATTTAATATTCATGAACTCCTTGAACTCCAAAATCCTGTAATAATTAAATAACAAATCCAATGCTCAAACTATAAAGCTGCGGTCACACTGAACTTTTCTCCCCATAGACTTCCATTCATATGCACGTGAATGCGTCAGGCCGGAAACTCAAGGTCATGCGTCAAGTTTTGCAGGTTTGCAAGCAGTTTACATTTAGAAACAGGTGATGAATAATTATATAAACGTAAAATTTTGGATCTCATTCAGCTGTACCCCTCACTTTTAAAATGTCCGCTACGCCCACAATCTTTTCAACCAATCACCTTTCTTGCATTTACAATCACTCTCATTGGTTGGTAGTGGTTATTGTTTTGCACGCAGTGAGCAGACAAGAAATAAAAGTGATGCGAACGAGGTAGGATAAAAGAAAAGGAACTCAATGCAGCCTAATGTAGTCGTCTGCAGTCTCACATCGACACCTGTCCATCGGCAATAAGAGTCCTCGGTAACCCGCACCAATTATAGAGTCGCACCGTTATTTGTGGGTCATTTGCATCGCTCTACCTGCATTGTATTTGCATTACCTCACGCAATAAACAGTACATATATTTCTAAATGATGTAAAAGTAGTTAAAACAAATGACAACAACACAGTGTTGCTTCTTTTTCCTGTAACAACAGCACGGCGGAAACAGTAAATCTAATTATTATTATTATTACAATATATTACTGATTTATTTATTTTCTTATTTTTAATTAGTTTATTTTTTCATTTTATTTTGTTATAAAAATTCCAATCTTTTCAAATCTCTTTATTTTTATTTTTTAAGACAAATAAGATGAAAAAAATAAACAAAATAAACATTTATAAATAATAATAAAATTAATTTTGCAGGGTTGGGTTGCAGCCTTACCCAGACTCTGCCTCCAGCAGCCCCCAGGTAAAATAAGTTTGAGTCCCCTGCTTTACAGGTTGTGCCTCAGTTACTCCGGCAACAACACACACACCAATTGTGTACATTTTTATCAGTTTGAACACCTGATATACATTTCCTGAGTACAAACATAAAGTGTGTATGCAAAAAGCTGTCAGATTTGAGTATTAATTTGTTAAGTATTACTTTCAATCAACTCAAATAGACGCTATGCCATTTCTTATAATACTATAAGACTGTAACTTGTCAGGCTATACAAACAGGATCCCGGTTTCACACTGTAAGATCTCATCTGTCAATGTCAGACTGAACGACAATCAAGATGTGCCAAACACAGACACGCGCAAGACTCAGATGACCAAATTGTGGCTGAATTTGCAGAGTGTTAGTTGGGCTTAACACAACTCAACCTTGACTCACATTTTTAATTTAACATACTGTGAGGAGTTTTTTCACCCAGCGAGCACTTTGTTGTCAACACAATATCAAAAACACATAAAAGTTTGATGTCAATTGACCTCCTTAATGTCAAAATATCAAATTGACATCTAACATTGGCATCAAAGTGAAGTTTATTTCTTAACTAATTTCGAGAGGAGCATGTGATTATGATTGATCACGGCTGGTCCTGCAATGACTAATGCATGATTCACCAATCAGGTCATTCCTAACTCACTATAAATAACCAGAGGTTCTTCATTTATCTTTACCTTGAAGAATCCCCTCTTCCACCACCAGCAGTATATAATTATATAGCAATGTATAATCTGTCATCAGATCTAAATAAGGGGGGGATTTCCTGAAACCTACCTGAGCTGAAACTGCCCTCTTGCCCTGCAAACGGAAGGGAGCCTCTCTCTCTCCCGGGACAGCATGCCAAACTCGCTTTATAATCAGTCATCAGAAGCTTTCAGATAAATAAAGGTTTTAATATTATATTACTTTTATGTCATTATTTTGGTGGTCAAAACGTCATCAATATGTGGATGTCAAAAGTCAAAGTTCATTCATTCATTAATTAATTTTCCTTCGGCTTAGTCTCTATTTCAGAGGTCGGCACAGTGGAATTAACCGCAGACTATTCCAGCATATGTTTTACACAGCGGATGACCTTCTAGCCGCAACCTAGTATTGGGAAAAACCCACACATTATTGCATTCACACACATTTACCATGGCCAATTTAGTTATATCCAATTCACATATATGCAGCACATGTCTTTGGGGGAAACCGGAGCACCTGGAGGAAACCTACACGAACAAGGAAAGAAACCAGCGACTTTCTTGCTGTGAGGCGACAGTGCGAACCACTGAGCCACCCACATCAAAGCTTTGACATCAAATCAATTAGCATGTCTTACAATACTCATGTTGAAGTAAATTTTATGTCATTTGACATCATGGTGTCCACTGGCTATCTGGAAGAAAACTCAGGAATACAATCAAGGTATTCTTTGAACTTAAAAAAAAAAAAGTCTTTCATATGGATAATAACTTTCATAGTAAGTTGAAGGTAATGTGTATTTATATAGCACGTTTATCATGTACAGTATGGCCATATACCCAAAGTGCTTCACAATGGGGGGTCTCTCCACACCACCACCAGTGTGCAGCATCCACTTGGAGAATGTGACGGCAGCCACAGGACAACGGTGCCAGTGTGCTCACCACACACCAGCTATTGGTGGAGTGGACAGTGATAGAGCCAATTCGTTGAATGAGGATGATTGGGAGGCCATGATGGGTAAGGGCAGATGGAGGGAATTTGGCTAGGACACAGAGGATACACCTCTACTCGTTACGAGAAGTGCCATGGGATTTTTAATGACCACAGTTTAACATCTCATCTGAAAGACAGCGCTCACTGACAGTATAGTGTGCCCTTCAATATACTAGGACTCACACAGACAGCAGATTGAGCGCCCCCTGCTGGCCTTATTAACATCATAACAGCAACCTAGTGTTCCCATGTGGTCTCTCATATAGGTACTGACCAGGCTCAGCCCTGCTCAGCTTCAGTGAGTAACTGGTCTTAGGCTGCAGGGTGATATGGCTGTGGCTATGGATATGCGTGGCTAAAGTCATTCATATAGATAATGACTTTCTGAATTGTACCTTTGCAGATATTCATGCTCAAATACCAACATGATGCACTAAAATAAGCTGAAAGCGTTAAAAAAAAAAAACATACATACACAAGGATGCTTTGAAAAAGTGTTTCATTTTGATAAAAAAAACACCACCAAAAGTGCCCTAAAAAACACCCGTGTGTGTGTGTGTTCATATAAACATTTGATTTGTTGTATCTCTTGTAGGTGTCACAGGCAACGTGTATTTGTGTCATTCCAGCACAGCCTGCAACAGATCAATGCAACACCCTGCTTTGTGCGTCAGCTTCATTAGAGTATAAAACCCAGCATCCCCCTCTTCACAAGAGACAGATGCGATGTCATTATATTCCCAGAGAGAGCAGGGAAAGCCACTGCCGCTCCTGTACACATGAGAAAGAGATATATATATATATATATATATATATATATATATATATATATATATATAATGTCGCGAGTCTTACAGATTTTCCCAAATCATTACCGTTGCCCCCATTCTGTTAGGGTGGGCGTCTCGCATGAATCGTGGATGAGAGGGATTGGAGAGGAGCGAATGTAGGCAAAGAAACAGAGATATAGATGAGGGGGAGAGAGGATGTTGAAAGTGAGAGGAGACTGGGAGTCACGAAGCACAACAGAACAATGCGGGGGAAGCGACGTGTGTGTCGGAGGAAATTCATCGCTCCGTCTCTCTCGCAATTCGCCAAGTCACTAATGCCAACGCACTGCTGTAATGGGGAAACCGGGGCATGTGTCACTCTCTCTCCCTGGTGGACATTCCTCAGGGTAGGCTTGTTTGTTAGGTCTTTTTCTGCACAGACATGCACTGCTGTTTAAATGTGTGTGTCAATTATATAAAATATACATATAATATACAGTTGAAGTCAGAATGATTAGCTCCCCTGTATATTTTCCCCAATTTCTATTTAACAGAAAGAAGAATTTTTACAACATTTTTAAACATAATAGTTTCAATAATTAATTTTTAATAACAGATTTATTTTATCTTTGCCATGATGACAGTAAATAATATTTTACTAGATATTTTTCAAGACAGTAGTATTCAGCTTAAAAGTGTGATTTAACGGCTTAACTAGGTTTAATTACGCAAGTCATTGTACAACAATGGTTTGTTCTGTAGACAATCAAAAAAAATATATGGGAGTTAATAATATTGACCCTAAAATGTTTTTTAAAAAAAATGTAAAACTGCTTTTATTCTAGCCAAAATAAAACAAATAAGACTTTCTCCAGAAGAAAAAATATAATAGGAAATACTGTAAAAAATTCCTTGCTCTGTTAAACATTAATTGGTAAATATTTGAAAAAGAAATATTGACGTTTTAGGAACAACAAATAATAATTTGTCTTCTAGCTGATCATTTGGTAATAGAGGTGGCTTATATGAAAGGCAATGCCTCTAGATTACGCTTACCAAAATAAAATATGATTATGCCTTGATATTTAAAGATTTAATTAGGACAATAAGGTCTGACTTTGCTTAGACAAAATGTTGGTCACTTAACAGAAATAATGTACAGTATAGAATATAAAGTCATGGTGTAGTGGAAAATTTTTTTACATTGTATATGACTCCCATGAGCTTGGAGAACTGCTTTCATACATCTCTGCAATGACTCAAATAACTTATTAATAAAGTCATCTGGAATGACAAAGAAAACGTTCTTGCAGGACTCCCAGAGTTCATCAAGATTCTTTTGATTCATCTTCAATGTCTCCTCCATCTTACCCCAGACATGCTCAATAATGTTCATGTCTGGTGACTGGGCTAGCCAATCCTGGAGCACATTGACCTTCTTTGCTTTCAGGAACTTTGATGTGGAGGCTGAAGTGTGAGAAGGAGCGCTATCCTGCTGAGGAATTTGCCCTCTCCTGTGGTTTGTAATGTAAGGGGCAGCACAAATGTCTTGATACCTCAGGCTGTTGATGTTACCATCCACTCTGCAGATCTCCCGCACGCCCCATACTGAATGTAACCACAAAACATGATTTTTCCTTCACCAAACTTGACTGATTTCTGTGAGAACCTTGGGTCCATGCGGGTTCCAATAGGTCTTCTGCAGTATTTGTGATGATTCGGACGCAGTTCAACAGATGCCACTTTTCCAAATTATCAACT